>NC_092326.1:15544043-15847073 GCF_036785885.1 Coffea arabica
AGGACCACAACACCACTTGGCACAGTCTCACTCCGCGCAGAGACCACGCGAAGTGGCTCTGATACCACTTGTGACAGCCCCACTTTCCCCTAAGGCGAACCAAAGGGGTGAGCGGACTGCCTGCCCAGCTCTCGCCAGGACTAACGATGCAGACCAGAACTATCTATAGCGATCCGGAACTTACAAACGAGCGTAAACAAGTCAAAATGGTAAAATAACCCAAAATAAAAAATGAAATCCGGAGTCGGCCATGAATAGTAACCGACCCGTCAGAACCCAACCGAAATAGCTAACAAACATTCACATCTGAACTTTAGCGTTCACAAATCAAAATAACATACAAAAGTTTTCAAAAGTTAATATATACACATGGTTTGCCAAATCAAAAGAGAAAACGCCCCAAAAGTACACTTAGGGTTTTAATACATGAGCTATACAAAAGATATGTTCGACTAGCTCAATTTGGCAGCCATTTGTCAAATCCAGACCAAAAGGGGTTTATTTTCCTGTAAGGAAAACAAAAGGAACAGAAAGGGGTGAGCTTGCGCTCAATGAGGTACCAAACATATAGCAGAAAAATCATGGCATTTCACATTTTACAAAATCAGATACACATGCTAGATGTAAAGCAAAGGAACCAAGGATTCAAATCAGAAGGATACGGGTGGCTCTCAGGAGCCAAATTTCCAGCGCCGTACTTGATCCAAATCAGTTGACTCTCCGTCAACGTATATAGAACCAATGCGTCCGTAGACCCCTCTTTACACCGAATTCCGTCCACCAAGCACCCCTTTACCGGGCCCGCTCACCGTAACCGAACAGAAATGGTAATACTCGAGTATACCCGGAATCAAGGGTCTCAATACCCAAAATCCCCGAACAGACTACCGTGGTTCGTTATCTAATCGTCCAGGCCCTTGCCGGCCCGACTCGAATAACTTAGCCACAGGATTGAGCTCATAGGTCATAGAAATCCGAACAGATGCAGACACAGATAACAGATTCAGATACAGATACAGAATAGCAGATTCAGATAGCAGATTCAGATAGGCACTCAAAATTGGCATATGAACAGACAAGAGAACGAGTGTGATAAAGTACACCCTCGTCTCAAACAAATTAAACAGATTGCAGAGCAGAAATCAAGTTAAACAGCAATGGAGGGGAGTGGTACACTCACCGGCTCAACTTCAAAAGTTTTCACTTCAGATTGGCCTTAATCGCCAAGAAACCCTAAAATAATCAAAATAAACCAATTGAAGGTTTTACTTCCAGAATCGAGTAAACAGAATGCACATGTGAGGCTCGACTACTAGTCGTATGCCTCGCCAAATAATTACTAATGCAAGGGTGCAAAACATGATTTTCTTGGAAACGAAAAGGTAGCATGAAGACCTAGGCGCAAACAACCCAAAAGCCTTTCATTCTACCAAAAGGCAAACCCAACTTAAAGGAACCAAACGGCCTAGAAAATCGGGCAGCACTTCCCCTAAATTTCTTACTTTTCCAGCCATTAAGGCTTCATTCTATCCTCAAATCAGTCCCAACATCTCACACAAAATTCATCTCATTTCCCAAAAGCCATTCACTAGGCTCAAAGTGGTACAAGTACAAAAGTTAACTAGGAAACAACCGAAATGAAAGCAAGCCCTAAAAGAGACTCGATAACGAGTCATAAACCAATGCCAACCACAACCCCAATAAGGTTTCATATGCATATATAAGCATCATAGGTAACCAGAAATTAAGAAATGGCTTTAACTTAGGCCTTAACAAAAAAACGTATTTGACCTCATAATGCGGTAATGACACCACATTCACTACGGTTATCGGATGGGGGTACAAGACCCACCGTTTCGAAGCTATGAAACAGGGCTACAACAATGTAGAAGGTCACTCAATCCATTTCCTGGCCCAACTAGGTCAAAAATGCCAAACACTAAACCAGAATCACCAAAACAGGTTTGCAAAACACAGAAAACTGTAATCAGTATATCTCAGTCTGTACAAGTCCAAATGCCGAAATTCCAAAGGCATAAGTTAGCTAAGACATCCAGCTACATTTCATCAGAAGACACCAACTTCAAATTCCAAACCAATTCCAGTCAAAAGGGCCAATTACTATCGCCGTTTTCGCATTCTGATCAAAACAGAACAGCTACAGTAAAAACGGCATAACTCACTCTACACTCATCCAAATGACCTGAAATTTTACAGGCACCTCAAACACATCAATACCTACAACTTTCATGTTTTGAGCAAAGTCTAATTCGGCCTCTAACCCAGTGATCTAAAACCGGACAGAATTGGGATTTTATGAACCCTAACTTTCCATTTTTCACACCAAATCCAAAATTGATTGCATTTAACCACAATTCACACTCACTAGAGTCATTTCCAACCATTACAATTCATCATACAAGCCCCCAACATCAAGATCATATTAAACCAGAAAAATTCCCAATAAAATAAAAACTTCACCAAAACAAGCCAAATCAAGAGATAAATCACATTTTCAAACACTCAAGCCACTTCTAAGCATCATATAACCATTATTAGAGGTAGTAGGGTGTTCAAGCAACACTTACCAAGAAATCAAGAGAGAGAGGGATTGTGGACACCTTTGCTCTTCAAACAAACTTCACTACAACCCTTACTAGCACTAGAAGGTAAGGTTTTATGGAGTGAAATCTAACTAAACACTTGATTTGGTGGATTTTGGACCAATTGGAAGCTTGAAGTTGATGAAGTTTCTTCTTTCTTCTTGCTAGAAGGGCCGGCCAACACAAGGTAAGAAAATGGTGTTTTTTGTGAATTTTTGGAATATTTACTTAAGTGGTCAAAAGTCAAAAAAATTGTCAAAAGGTGAATAGTGTTTCTTAAGTCACAACCAACCATATTGTGACACTTGTCACACTCATTAATGCATTCTTATCTTTCTTTTTCCCTCTCACATCAATCACTTCACACATTCTACTTATCTCTTAACACCCGATAAATTTCACACAGTATCCGAAACTTAACCTTATTGGCCGAATTTTTCCGAACTTTTCGCACTAGTGGGTCCCACGTCCACTATTTACTCTTAATTTTCTAAAATTTCTCCAATGCTAGGAAAATCATCTTAAAACTATAATTGCTCATAAAATCCACTAAGAAAATATTTCTAAGCCAGAAAATGCAGAAAACATGCAATTAAGGGGAAATAAACCCTAGGAAAATAATTAGGGTTTTACGGGTTCTCACACTCTCCCCCCCTTAAAAGAATTTCGTCCTTGAAATTCCTTATCAGCGGAATCCATCAAATCTAAGGTACCCAACGGATCGTACCTTCTGCGTCCTCAGACGAGTCAGGGACCTGATGCTGCTCTAGAGAATATACTCGAGCTGGTGCCTTCGATCCCATCCCTTCTCCTTTCGTCTGTCCAGGGTTGCTCTTGGCGGGTTGCTGAGAATTGGGCTTGGTTGGTGGCAGAGTCCCTCTCCGCTCGCGCAGGCGAGCTGGACAGTTAGCAATCCGATGTTCAGCGCTTCCACAGCGCAAGCATTTTCCTTCTTTCTTCCAGCAATTTGTTTCCGTAGGACTTGGCCCTCCGCAATATCCACAGGGACCACGAGCTGCAGAGACCGTTCCTCCCTGAGGAACATCACGCGACACCCCTGGTTGTCGTACTCCTCCGTTTCCCTTTCCAATCTTAGGGGGTGTATTTGCACCTTCTTGTTCAGAGCTACTCCCAGGAAAGCCCCTTTTCTTGGTTTGGAAGTTTCTAACTTGTGGCCTCGCATCTTCAACCCGTTGAGCTTTCTCCACAGCATCACTAAAGGTACTAAGTTGAGCTACAGCCAAATCCTTTTGAATCTCAACATTTAGCCCCTGAATAAAACGCCTTATCCGTCTTTGTTCGGTTATGATCAGTTCAGGCACAAACTTAGACAACCGAGTGAATTGACTCTCATACTCGGCTACGGTTTGTGTTCCCTGGCGAAGCCGAATAAATTCATCTTCCTTCTTTTCTTGGATGAGAGGAGGGAAAAACTTGGCATTAAATTCTCTCATAAAGTTCGCCCACGTCCTCGGGGTTTGTTCTCTTTCCCATTTCATTCGAATGACATTCCACCAGGAACGGGCGGCTCCCTCTAGTTGAAAGACAGCAAATGTCACCTGTCTCTCCTCGGTATAGTGTAAGGCAGCGAAAATATCGATCATCTTCTCCAGCCACTTCTCAGCTACGTCAGGATCAGGGCCTCCAAGAAATTTGGGTGGGGAGAACTTCTGAAATCTCTCAAGGGCTCTATCCTCGCCCTCCATGTGATTACCAGGATTCCCAGGGTTAGGGTTAGGGTTTTGACCTCGTTGGTGCACCACTTGGGCTAGCAAAGTAGTCATTTGCTGCATGGCAGCAGCTATTTGGACATTGGGATCAACCCTAAGTTCAGGGTTTGGTCCAGATGAGGTTTCCCCACTACCCCTTTCAGGTGTAGGTTGCCTATTTCCACGCCCACGGCCCCGTCCACTCCGTGTACCTTCCATGAGTTTTACTTGGTCTAGGCAATAATACTAAACCAAAATAAGCACGATGCATGTAAGTAACACTCAAAACTTTTATGATAACACACATTTATACATTCCAAACAAGATCAAAGCATATATATACAAGCCAGTCAAAATTAGGCCGCACACATACATACAGCTAGTTAAGTCAAGTACAAACATAGACGATCCACCGAGGAAAGGCCTTTCTAGTTCACCAATTCCTTTCTAACCTAGGCCCTCACATCTTTCGTATCCGGGCGCAAGAATCCCATCTAAGATAATTCACAACTCGAGCCGGCCGGTCCCAAGAGTAAACCATCTTTATTAAGGATTCCTACCCGACATACATACCTAGCTTCCTCGAGTCCCATGATAATGATTCGTACACTTATCACATGCCCGGTTCATAACTTACGCTCAAACGAGCACTTAGACATATTCATGAAATTAGGACCACAACACCACTTGGCACAGTCTCACTCCGCGCAGAGACCACGCGAAGTGGCTCTGATACCACTTGTGACAGCCCCACTTTCCCCTAAGGCGAACCAAAGGGGTGAGCGGACTGCCTGCCCAGCTCTCGCCAGGACTAACGATGCAGACCAGAACTATCTATAGCGATCCGGAACTTACAAACGAGCGTAAACAAGTCAAAATGGTAAAATAACCCAAAATAAAAAATGAAATCCGGAGTCGGCCATGAATAGTAACCGACCCGTCAGAACCCAACCGAAATAGCTAACAAACATTCACATCTGAACTTTAGCGTTCACAAATCAAAATAACATACAAAAGTTTTCAAAAGTTAATATATACACATGGTTTGCCAAATCAAAAGAGAAAACGCCCCAAAAGTACACTTAGGGTTTTAATACATGAGCTATACAAAAGATATGTTCGACTAGCTCAATTTGGCAGCCATTTGTCAAATCCAGACCAAAAGGGGTTTATTTTCCTGTAAGGAAAACAAAAGGAACAGAAAGGGGTGAGCTTGCGCTCAATGAGGTACCAAACATATAGCAGAAAAATCATGGCATTTCACATTTTACAAAATCAGATACACATGCTAGATGTAAAGCAAAGGAACCAAGGATTCAAATCAGAAGGATACGGGTGGCTCTCAGGAGCCAAATTTCCAGCGCCGTACTTGATCCAAATCAGTTGACTCTCCGTCAACGTATATAGAACCAATGCGTCCGTAGACCCCTCTTTACACCGAATTCCGTCCACCAAGCACCCCTTTACCGGGCCCGCTCACCGTAACCGAACAGAAATGGTAATACTCGAGTATACCCGGAATCAAGGGTCTCAATACCCAAAATCCCCGAACAGACTACCGTGGTTCGTTATCTAATCGTCCAGGCCCTTGCCGGCCCGACTCGAATAACTTAGCCACAGGATTGAGCTCATAGGTCATAGAAATCCGAACAGATGCAGACACAGATAACAGATTCAGATACAGATACAGAATAGCAGATTCAGATAGCAGATTCAGATAGGCACTCAAAATTGGCATATGAACAGACAAGAGAACGAGTGTGATAAAGTACACCCTCGTCTCAAACAAATTAAACAGATTGCAGAGCAGAAATCAAGTTAAACAGCAATGGAGGGGAGTGGTACACTCACCGGCTCAACTTCAAAAGTTTTCACTTCAGATTGGCCTTAATCGCCAAGAAACCCTAAAATAATCAAAATAAACCAATTGAAGGTTTTACTTCCAGAATCGAGTAAACAGAATGCACATGTGAGGCTCGACTACTAGTCGTATGCCTCGCCAAATAATTACTAATGCAAGGGTGCAAAACATGATTTTCTTGGAAACGAAAAGGTAGCATGAAGACCTAGGCGCAAACAACCCAAAAGCCTTTCATTCTACCAAAAGGCAAACCCAACTTAAAGGAACCAAACGGCCTAGAAAATCGGGCAGCACTTCCCCTAAATTTCTTACTTTTCCAGCCATTAAGGCTTCATTCTATCCTCAAATCAGTCCCAACATCTCACACAAAATTCATCTCATTTCCCAAAAGCCATTCACTAGGCTCAAAGTGGTACAAGTACAAAAGTTAACTAGGAAACAACCGAAATGAAAGCAAGCCCTAAAAGAGACTCGATAACGAGTCATAAACCAATGCCAACCACAACCCCAATAAGGTTTCATATGCATATATAAGCATCATAGGTAACCAGAAATTAAGAAATGGCTTTAACTTAGGCCTTAACAAAAAAACGTATTTGACCTCATAATGCGGTAATGACACCACATTCACTACGGTTATCGGATGGGGGTACAAGACCCACCGTTTCGAAGCTATGAAACAGGGCTACAACAATGTAGAAGGTCACTCAATCCATTTCCTGGCCCAACTAGGTCAAAAATGCCAAACACTAAACCAGAATCACCAAAACAGGTTTGCAAAACACAGAAAACTGTAATCAGTATATCTCAGTCTGTACAAGTCCAAATGCCGAAATTCCAAAGGCATAAGTTAGCTAAGACATCCAGCTACATTTCATCAGAAGACACCAACTTCAAATTCCAAACCAATTCCAGTCAAAAGGGCCAATTACTATCGCCGTTTTCGCATTCTGATCAAAACAGAACAGCTACAGTAAAAACGGCATAACTCACTCTACACTCATCCAAATGACCTGAAATTTTACAGGCACCTCAAACACATCAATACCTACAACTTTCATGTTTTGAGCAAAGTCTAATTCGGCCTCTAACCCAGTGATCTAAAACCGGACAGAATTGGGATTTTATGAACCCTAACTTTCCATTTTTCACACCAAATCCAAAATTGATTGCATTTAACCACAATTCACACTCACTAGAGTCATTTCCAACCATTACAATTCATCATACAAGCCCCCAACATCAAGATCATATTAAACCAGAAAAATTCCCAATAAAATAAAAACTTCACCAAAACAAGCCAAATCAAGAGATAAATCACATTTTCAAACACTCAAGCCACTTCTAAGCATCATATAACCATTATTAGAGGTAGTAGGGTGTTCAAGCAACACTTACCAAGAAATCAAGAGAGAGAGGGATTGTGGACACCTTTGCTCTTCAAACAAACTTCACTACAACCCTTACTAGCACTAGAAGGTAAGGTTTTATGGAGTGAAATCTAACTAAACACTTGATTTGGTGGATTTTGGACCAATTGGAAGCTTGAAGTTGATGAAGTTTCTTCTTTCTTCTTGCTAGAAGGGCCGGCCAACACAAGGTAAGAAAATGGTGTTTTTTGTGAATTTTTGGAATATTTACTTAAGTGGTCAAAAGTCAAAAAAATTGTCAAAAGGTGAATAGTGTTTCTTAAGTCACAACCAACCATATTGTGACACTTGTCACACTCATTAATGCATTCTTATCTTTCTTTTTCCCTCTCACATCAATCACTTCACACATTCTACTTATCTCTTAACACCCGATAAATTTCACACAGTATCCGAAACTTAACCTTATTGGCCGAATTTTTCCGAACTTTTCGCACTAGTGGGTCCCACGTCCACTATTTACTCTTAATTTTCTAAAATTTCTCCAATGCTAGGAAAATCATCTTAAAACTATAATTGCTCATAAAATCCACTAAGAAAATATTTCTAAGCCAGAAAATGCAGAAAACATGCAATTAAGGGGAAATAAACCCTAGGAAAATAATTAGGGTTTTACGGGTTCTCACACTCTCCCCCCCTTAAAAGAATTTCGTCCTTGAAATTCCTTATCAGCGGAATCCATCAAATCTAAGGTACCCAACGGATCGTACCTTCTGCGTCCTCAGACGAGTCAGGGACCTGATGCTGCTCTAGAGAATATACTCGAGCTGGTGCCTTCGATCCCATCCCTTCTCCTTTCGTCTGTCCAGGGTTGCTCTTGGCGGGTTGCTGAGAATTGGGCTTGGTTGGTGGCAGAGTCCCTCTCCGCTCGCGCAGGCGAGCTGGACAGTTAGCAATCCGATGTTCAGCGCTTCCACAGCGCAAGCATTTTCCTTCTTTCTTCCAGCAATTTGTTTCCGTAGGACTTGGCCCTCCGCAATATCCACAGGGACCACGAGCTGCAGAGACCGTTCCTCCCTGAGGAACATCACGCGACACCCCTGGTTGTCGTACTCCTCCGTTTCCCTTTCCAATCTTAGGGGGTGTATTTGCACCTTCTTGTTCAGAGCTACTCCCAGGAAAGCCCCTTTTCTTGGTTTGGAAGTTTCTAACTTGTGGCCTCGCATCTTCAACCCGTTGAGCTTTCTCCACAGCATCACTAAAGGTACTAAGTTGAGCTACAGCCAAATCCTTTTGAATCTCAACATTTAGCCCCTGAATAAAACGCCTTATCCGTCTTTGTTCGGTTATGATCAGTTCAGGCACAAACTTAGACAACCGAGTGAATTGACTCTCATACTCGGCTACGGTTTGTGTTCCCTGGCGAAGCCGAATAAATTCATCTTCCTTCTTTTCTTGGATGAGAGGAGGGAAAAACTTGGCATTAAATTCTCTCATAAAGTTCGCCCACGTCCTCGGGGTTTGTTCTCTTTCCCATTTCATTCGAATGACATTCCACCAGGAACGGGCGGCTCCCTCTAGTTGAAAGACAGCAAATGTCACCTGTCTCTCCTCGGTATAGTGTAAGGCAGCGAAAATATCGATCATCTTCTCCAGCCACTTCTCAGCTACGTCAGGATCAGGGCCTCCAAGAAATTTGGGTGGGGAGAACTTCTGAAATCTCTCAAGGGCTCTATCCTCGCCCTCCATGTGATTACCAGGATTCCCAGGGTTAGGGTTAGGGTTTTGACCTCGTTGGTGCACCACTTGGGCTAGCAAAGTAGTCATTTGCTGCATGGCAGCAGCTATTTGGACATTGGGATCAACCCTAAGTTCAGGGTTTGGTCCAGATGAGGTTTCCCCACTACCCCTTTCAGGTGTAGGTTGCCTATTTCCACGCCCACGGCCCCGTCCACTCCGTGTACCTTCCATGAGTTTTACTTGGTCTAGGCAATAATACTAAACCAAAATAAGCACGATGCATGTAAGTAACACTCAAAACTTTTATGATAACACACATTTATACATTCCAAACAAGATCAAAGCATATATATACAAGCCAGTCAAAATTAGGCCGCACACATACATACAGCTAGTTAAGTCAAGTACAAACATAGACGATCCACCGAGGAAAGGCCTTTCTAGTTCACCAATTCCTTTCTAACCTAGGCCCTCACATCTTTCGTATCCGGGCGCAAGAATCCCATCTAAGATAATTCACAACTCGAGCCGGCCGGTCCCAAGAGTAAACCATCTTTATTAAGGATTCCTACCCGACATACATACCTAGCTTCCTCGAGTCCCATGATAATGATTCGTACACTTATCACATGCCCGGTTCATAACTTACGCTCAAACGAGCACTTAGACATATTCATGAAATTAGGACCACAACACCACTTGGCACAGTCTCACTCCGCGCAGAGACCACGCGAAGTGGCTCTGATACCACTTGTGACAGCCCCACTTTCCCCTAAGGCGAACCAAAGGGGTGAGCGGACTGCCTGCCCAGCTCTCGCCAGGACTAACGATGCAGACCAGAACTATCTATAGCGATCCGGAACTTACAAACGAGCGTAAACAAGTCAAAATGGTAAAATAACCCAAAATAAAAAATGAAATCCGGAGTCGGCCATGAATAGTAACCGACCCGTCAGAACCCAACCGAAATAGCTAACAAACATTCACATCTGAACTTTAGCGTTCACAAATCAAAATAACATACAAAAGTTTTCAAAAGTTAATATATACACATGGTTTGCCAAATCAAAAGAGAAAACGCCCCAAAAGTACACTTAGGGTTTTAATACATGAGCTATACAAAAGATATGTTCGACTAGCTCAATTTGGCAGCCATTTGTCAAATCCAGACCAAAAGGGGTTTATTTTCCTGTAAGGAAAACAAAAGGAACAGAAAGGGGTGAGCTTGCGCTCAATGAGGTACCAAACATATAGCAGAAAAATCATGGCATTTCACATTTTACAAAATCAGATACACATGCTAGATGTAAAGCAAAGGAACCAAGGATTCAAATCAGAAGGATACGGGTGGCTCTCAGGAGCCAAATTTCCAGCGCCGTACTTGATCCAAATCAGTTGACTCTCCGTCAACGTATATAGAACCAATGCGTCCGTAGACCCCTCTTTACACCGAATTCCGTCCACCAAGCACCCCTTTACCGGGCCCGCTCACCGTAACCGAACAGAAATGGTAATACTCGAGTATACCCGGAATCAAGGGTCTCAATACCCAAAATCCCCGAACAGACTACCGTGGTTCGTTATCTAATCGTCCAGGCCCTTGCCGGCCCGACTCGAATAACTTAGCCACAGGATTGAGCTCATAGGTCATAGAAATCCGAACAGATGCAGACACAGATAACAGATTCAGATACAGATACAGAATAGCAGATTCAGATAGCAGATTCAGATAGGCACTCAAAATTGGCATATGAACAGACAAGAGAACGAGTGTGATAAAGTACACCCTCGTCTCAAACAAATTAAACAGATTGCAGAGCAGAAATCAAGTTAAACAGCAATGGAGGGGAGTGGTACACTCACCGGCTCAACTTCAAAAGTTTTCACTTCAGATTGGCCTTAATCGCCAAGAAACCCTAAAATAATCAAAATAAACCAATTGAAGGTTTTACTTCCAGAATCGAGTAAACAGAATGCACATGTGAGGCTCGACTACTAGTCGTATGCCTCGCCAAATAATTACTAATGCAAGGGTGCAAAACATGATTTTCTTGGAAACGAAAAGGTAGCATGAAGACCTAGGCGCAAACAACCCAAAAGCCTTTCATTCTACCAAAAGGCAAACCCAACTTAAAGGAACCAAACGGCCTAGAAAATCGGGCAGCACTTCCCCTAAATTTCTTACTTTTCCAGCCATTAAGGCTTCATTCTATCCTCAAATCAGTCCC
The DNA here is from genome assembly GCF_036785885.1 of Coffea arabica. NCBI lineage: Eukaryota > Viridiplantae > Streptophyta > Magnoliopsida > Gentianales > Rubiaceae > Coffea > Coffea arabica. The sequence continues at coordinate 15,555,555 of NC_092326.1, forward strand.
AACATCTCACACAAAATTCATCTCATTTCCCAAAAGCCATTCACTAGGCTCAAAGTGGTACAAGTACAAAAGTTAACTAGGAAACAACCGAAATGAAAGCAAGCCCTAAAAGAGACTCGATAACGAGTCATAAACCAATGCCAACCACAACCCCAATAAGGTTTCATATGCATATATAAGCATCATAGGTAACCAGAAATTAAGAAATGGCTTTAACTTAGGCCTTAACAAAAAAACGTATTTGACCTCATAATGCGGTAATGACACCACATTCACTACGGTTATCGGATGGGGGTACAAGACCCACCGTTTCGAAGCTATGAAACAGGGCTACAACAATGTAGAAGGTCACTCAATCCATTTCCTGGCCCAACTAGGTCAAAAATGCCAAACACTAAACCAGAATCACCAAAACAGGTTTGCAAAACACAGAAAACTGTAATCAGTATATCTCAGTCTGTACAAGTCCAAATGCCGAAATTCCAAAGGCATAAGTTAGCTAAGACATCCAGCTACATTTCATCAGAAGACACCAACTTCAAATTCCAAACCAATTCCAGTCAAAAGGGCCAATTACTATCGCCGTTTTCGCATTCTGATCAAAACAGAACAGCTACAGTAAAAACGGCATAACTCACTCTACACTCATCCAAATGACCTGAAATTTTACAGGCACCTCAAACACATCAATACCTACAACTTTCATGTTTTGAGCAAAGTCTAATTCGGCCTCTAACCCAGTGATCTAAAACCGGACAGAATTGGGATTTTATGAACCCTAACTTTCCATTTTTCACACCAAATCCAAAATTGATTGCATTTAACCACAATTCACACTCACTAGAGTCATTTCCAACCATTACAATTCATCATACAAGCCCCCAACATCAAGATCATATTAAACCAGAAAAATTCCCAATAAAATAAAAACTTCACCAAAACAAGCCAAATCAAGAGATAAATCACATTTTCAAACACTCAAGCCACTTCTAAGCATCATATAACCATTATTAGAGGTAGTAGGGTGTTCAAGCAACACTTACCAAGAAATCAAGAGAGAGAGGGATTGTGGACACCTTTGCTCTTCAAACAAACTTCACTACAACCCTTACTAGCACTAGAAGGTAAGGTTTTATGGAGTGAAATCTAACTAAACACTTGATTTGGTGGATTTTGGACCAATTGGAAGCTTGAAGTTGATGAAGTTTCTTCTTTCTTCTTGCTAGAAGGGCCGGCCAACACAAGGTAAGAAAATGGTGTTTTTTGTGAATTTTTGGAATATTTACTTAAGTGGTCAAAAGTCAAAAAAATTGTCAAAAGGTGAATAGTGTTTCTTAAGTCACAACCAACCATATTGTGACACTTGTCACACTCATTAATGCATTCTTATCTTTCTTTTTCCCTCTCACATCAATCACTTCACACATTCTACTTATCTCTTAACACCCGATAAATTTCACACAGTATCCGAAACTTAACCTTATTGGCCGAATTTTTCCGAACTTTTCGCACTAGTGGGTCCCACGTCCACTATTTACTCTTAATTTTCTAAAATTTCTCCAATGCTAGGAAAATCATCTTAAAACTATAATTGCTCATAAAATCCACTAAGAAAATATTTCTAAGCCAGAAAATGCAGAAAACATGCAATTAAGGGGAAATAAACCCTAGGAAAATAATTAGGGTTTTACGGGTTCTCACACTCTCCCCCCCTTAAAAGAATTTCGTCCTTGAAATTCCTTATCAGCGGAATCCATCAAATCTAAGGTACCCAACGGATCGTACCTTCTGCGTCCTCAGACGAGTCAGGGACCTGATGCTGCTCTAGAGAATATACTCGAGCTGGTGCCTTCGATCCCATCCCTTCTCCTTTCGTCTGTCCAGGGTTGCTCTTGGCGGGTTGCTGAGAATTGGGCTTGGTTGGTGGCAGAGTCCCTCTCCGCTCGCGCAGGCGAGCTGGACAGTTAGCAATCCGATGTTCAGCGCTTCCACAGCGCAAGCATTTTCCTTCTTTCTTCCAGCAATTTGTTTCCGTAGGACTTGGCCCTCCGCAATATCCACAGGGACCACGAGCTGCAGAGACCGTTCCTCCCTGAGGAACATCACGCGACACCCCTGGTTGTCGTACTCCTCCGTTTCCCTTTCCAATCTTAGGGGGTGTATTTGCACCTTCTTGTTCAGAGCTACTCCCAGGAAAGCCCCTTTTCTTGGTTTGGAAGTTTCTAACTTGTGGCCTCGCATCTTCAACCCGTTGAGCTTTCTCCACAGCATCACTAAAGGTACTAAGTTGAGCTACAGCCAAATCCTTTTGAATCTCAACATTTAGCCCCTGAATAAAACGCCTTATCCGTCTTTGTTCGGTTATGATCAGTTCAGGCACAAACTTAGACAACCGAGTGAATTGACTCTCATACTCGGCTACGGTTTGTGTTCCCTGGCGAAGCCGAATAAATTCATCTTCCTTCTTTTCTTGGATGAGAGGAGGGAAAAACTTGGCATTAAATTCTCTCATAAAGTTCGCCCACGTCCTCGGGGTTTGTTCTCTTTCCCATTTCATTCGAATGACATTCCACCAGGAACGGGCGGCTCCCTCTAGTTGAAAGACAGCAAATGTCACCTGTCTCTCCTCGGTATAGTGTAAGGCAGCGAAAATATCGATCATCTTCTCCAGCCACTTCTCAGCTACGTCAGGATCAGGGCCTCCAAGAAATTTGGGTGGGGAGAACTTCTGAAATCTCTCAAGGGCTCTATCCTCGCCCTCCATGTGATTACCAGGATTCCCAGGGTTAGGGTTAGGGTTTTGACCTCGTTGGTGCACCACTTGGGCTAGCAAAGTAGTCATTTGCTGCATGGCAGCAGCTATTTGGACATTGGGATCAACCCTAAGTTCAGGGTTTGGTCCAGATGAGGTTTCCCCACTACCCCTTTCAGGTGTAGGTTGCCTATTTCCACGCCCACGGCCCCGTCCACTCCGTGTACCTTCCATGAGTTTTACTTGGTCTAGGCAATAATACTAAACCAAAATAAGCACGATGCATGTAAGTAACACTCAAAACTTTTATGATAACACACATTTATACATTCCAAACAAGATCAAAGCATATATATACAAGCCAGTCAAAATTAGGCCGCACACATACATACAGCTAGTTAAGTCAAGTACAAACATAGACGATCCACCGAGGAAAGGCCTTTCTAGTTCACCAATTCCTTTCTAACCTAGGCCCTCACATCTTTCGTATCCGGGCGCAAGAATCCCATCTAAGATAATTCACAACTCGAGCCGGCCGGTCCCAAGAGTAAACCATCTTTATTAAGGATTCCTACCCGACATACATACCTAGCTTCCTCGAGTCCCATGATAATGATTCGTACACTTATCACATGCCCGGTTCATAACTTACGCTCAAACGAGCACTTAGACATATTCATGAAATTAGGACCACAACACCACTTGGCACAGTCTCACTCCGCGCAGAGACCACGCGAAGTGGCTCTGATACCACTTGTGACAGCCCCACTTTCCCCTAAGGCGAACCAAAGGGGTGAGCGGACTGCCTGCCCAGCTCTCGCCAGGACTAACGATGCAGACCAGAACTATCTATAGCGATCCGGAACTTACAAACGAGCGTAAACAAGTCAAAATGGTAAAATAACCCAAAATAAAAAATGAAATCCGGAGTCGGCCATGAATAGTAACCGACCCGTCAGAACCCAACCGAAATAGCTAACAAACATTCACATCTGAACTTTAGCGTTCACAAATCAAAATAACATACAAAAGTTTTCAAAAGTTAATATATACACATGGTTTGCCAAATCAAAAGAGAAAACGCCCCAAAAGTACACTTAGGGTTTTAATACATGAGCTATACAAAAGATATGTTCGACTAGCTCAATTTGGCAGCCATTTGTCAAATCCAGACCAAAAGGGGTTTATTTTCCTGTAAGGAAAACAAAAGGAACAGAAAGGGGTGAGCTTGCGCTCAATGAGGTACCAAACATATAGCAGAAAAATCATGGCATTTCACATTTTACAAAATCAGATACACATGCTAGATGTAAAGCAAAGGAACCAAGGATTCAAATCAGAAGGATACGGGTGGCTCTCAGGAGCCAAATTTCCAGCGCCGTACTTGATCCAAATCAGTTGACTCTCCGTCAACGTATATAGAACCAATGCGTCCGTAGACCCCTCTTTACACCGAATTCCGTCCACCAAGCACCCCTTTACCGGGCCCGCTCACCGTAACCGAACAGAAATGGTAATACTCGAGTATACCCGGAATCAAGGGTCTCAATACCCAAAATCCCCGAACAGACTACCGTGGTTCGTTATCTAATCGTCCAGGCCCTTGCCGGCCCGACTCGAATAACTTAGCCACAGGATTGAGCTCATAGGTCATAGAAATCCGAACAGATGCAGACACAGATAACAGATTCAGATACAGATACAGAATAGCAGATTCAGATAGCAGATTCAGATAGGCACTCAAAATTGGCATATGAACAGACAAGAGAACGAGTGTGATAAAGTACACCCTCGTCTCAAACAAATTAAACAGATTGCAGAGCAGAAATCAAGTTAAACAGCAATGGAGGGGAGTGGTACACTCACCGGCTCAACTTCAAAAGTTTTCACTTCAGATTGGCCTTAATCGCCAAGAAACCCTAAAATAATCAAAATAAACCAATTGAAGGTTTTACTTCCAGAATCGAGTAAACAGAATGCACATGTGAGGCTCGACTACTAGTCGTATGCCTCGCCAAATAATTACTAATGCAAGGGTGCAAAACATGATTTTCTTGGAAACGAAAAGGTAGCATGAAGACCTAGGCGCAAACAACCCAAAAGCCTTTCATTCTACCAAAAGGCAAACCCAACTTAAAGGAACCAAACGGCCAAGAAAATCGGGCAGCACTTCCCCTAAATTTCTTACTTTTCCAGCCATTAAGGCTTCATTCTATCCTCAAATCAGTCCCAACATCTCACACAAAATTCATCTCATTTCCCAAAAGCCATTCACTAGGCTCAAAGTGGTACAAGTACAAAAGTTAACTAGGAAACAACCGAAATGAAAGCAAGCCCTAAAAGAGACTCGATAACGAGTCATAAACCAATGCCAACCACAACCCCAATAAGGTTTCATATGCATATATAAGCATCATAGGTAACCAGAAATTAAGAAATGGCTTTAACTTAGGCCTTAACAAAAAAACGTATTTGACCTCATAATGCGGTAATGACACCACATTCACTACGGTTATCGGATGGGGGTACAAGACCCACCGTTTCGAAGCTATGAAACAGGGCTACAACAATGTAGAAGGTCACTCAATCCATTTCCTGGCCCAACTAGGTCAAAAATGCCAAACACTAAACCAGAATCACCAAAACAGGTTTGCAAAACACAGAAAACTGTAATCAGTATATCTCAGTCTGTACAAGTCCAAATGCCGAAATTCCAAAGGCATAAGTTAGCTAAGACATCCAGCTACATTTCATCAGAAGACACCAACTTCAAATTCCAAACCAATTCCAGTCAAAAGGGCCAATTACTATCGCCGTTTTCGCATTCTGATCAAAACAGAACAGCTACAGTAAAAACGGCATAACTCACTCTACACTCATCGAAATGACCTGAAATTTTACAGGCACCTCAAACACATCAATACCTACAACTTTCATGTTTTGAGCAAAGTCTAATTCGGCCTCTAACCCAGTGATCTAAAACCGGACAGAATTGGGATTTTATGAACCCTAACTTTCCATTTTTCACACCAAATCCAAAATTGATTGCATTTAACCACAATTCACACTCACTAGAGTCATTTCCAACCATTACAATTCATCATACAAGCCCCCAACATCAAGATCATATTAAACCAGAAAAATTCCCAATAAAATAAAAACTTCACCAAAACAAGCCAAATCAAGAGATAAATCACATTTTCAAACACTCAAGCCACTTCTAAGCATCATATAACCATTATTAGAGGTAGTAGGGTGTTCAAGCAACACTTACCAAGAAATCAAGAGAGAGAGGGATTGTGGACACCTTTGCTCTTCAAACAAACTTCACTACAACCCTTACTAGCACTAGAAGGTAAGGTTTTATGGAGTGAAATCTAACTAAACACTTGATTTGGTGGATTTTGGACCAATTGGAAGCTTGAAGTTGATGAAGTTTCTTCTTTCTTCTTGCTAGAAGGGCCGGCCAACACAAGGTAAGAAAATGGCGTTTTTTGTGAATTTTTGGAATATTTACTTAAGTGGTCAAAAGTCAAAAAAATTGTCAAAAGGTGAATAGTGTTTCTTAAGTCACAACCAACCATATTGTGACACTTGTCACACTCATTAATGCATTCTTATCTTTCTTTTTCCCTCTCACATCAATCACTTCACACATTCTACTTATCTCTTAACACCCGATAAATTTCACACAGTATCCGAAACTTAACCTTATTGGCCGAATTTTTCCGAACTTTTCGCACTAGTGGGTCCCACGTCCACTATTTACTCTTAATTTTCTAAAATTTCTCCAATGCTAGGAAAATCATCTTAAAACTATAATTGCTCATAAAATCCACTAAGAAAATATTTCTAAGCCAGAAAATGCAGAAAACATGCAATTAAGGGGAAATAAACCCTAGGAAAATAATTAGGGTTTTACGGGTTCTCACACTCTCCCCCCCTTAAAAGAATTTCGTCCTTGAAATTCCTTATCAGCGGAATCCATCAAATCTAAGGTACCCAACGGATCGTACCTTCTGCGTCCTCAGACGAGTCAGGGACCTGATGCTGCTCTAGAGAATATACTCGAGCTGGTGCCTTCGATCCCATCCCTTCTCCTTTCGTCTGTCCAGGGTTGCTCTTGGCGGGTTGCTGAGAATTGGGCTTGGTTGGTGGCAGAGTCCCTCTCCGCTCGCGCAGGCGAGCTGGACAGTTAGCAATCCGATGTTCAGCGCTTCCACAGCGCAAGCATTTTCCTTCTTTCTTCCAGCAATTTGTTTCCGTAGGACTTGGCCCTCCGCAATATCCACAGGGACCACGAGCTGCAGAGACCGTTCCTCCCTGAGGAACATCACGCGACACCCCTGGTTGTCGTACTCCTCCGTTTCCCTTTCCAATCTTAGGGGGTGTATTTGCACCTTCTTGTTCAGAGCTACTCCCAGGAAAGCCCCTTTTCTTGGTTTGGAAGTTTCTAACTTGTGGCCTCGCATCTTCAACCCGTTGAGCTTTCTCCACAGCATCACTAAAGGTACTAAGTTGAGCTACAGCCAAATCCTTTTGAATCTCAACATTTAGCCCCTGAATAAAACGCCTTATCCGTCTTTGTTCGGTTATGATCAGTTCAGGCACAAACTTAGACAACCGAGTGAATTGACTCTCATACTCGGCTACGGTTTGTGTTCCCTGGCGAAGCCGAATAAATTCATCTTCCTTCTTTTCTTGGATGAGAGGAGGGAAAAACTTGGCATTAAATTCTCTCATAAAGTTCGCCCACGTCCTCGGGGTTTGTTCTCTTTCCCATTTCATTCGAATGACATTCCACCAGGAACGGGCGGCTCCCTCTAGTTGAAAGACAGCAAATGTCACCTGTCTCTCCTCGGTATAGTGTAAGGCAGCGAAAATATCGATCATCTTCTCCAGCCACTTCTCAGCTACGTCAGGATCAGGGCCTCCAAGAAATTTGGGTGGGGAGAACTTCTGAAATCTCTCAAGGGCTCTATCCTCGCCCTCCATGTGATTACCAGGATTCCCAGGGTTAGGGTTAGGGTTTTGACCTCGTTGGTGCACCACTTGGGCTAGCAAAGTAGTCATTTGCTGCATGGCAGCAGCTATTTGGACATTGGGATCAACCCTAAGTTCAGGGTTTGGTCCAGATGAGGTTTCCCCACTACCCCTTTCAGGTGTAGGTTGCCTATTTCCACGCCCACGGCCCCGTCCACTCCGTGTACCTTCCATGAGTTTTACTTGGTCTAGGCAATAATACTAAACCAAAATAAGCACGATGCATGTAAGTAACACTCAAAACTTTTATGATAACACACATTTATACATTCCAAACAAGATCAAAGCATATATATACAAGCCAGTCAAAATTAGGCCGCACACATACATACAGCTAGTTAAGTCAAGTACAAACATAGACGATCCACCGAGGAAAGGCCTTTCTAGTTCACCAATTCCTTTCTAACCTAGGCCCTCACATCTTTCGTATCCGGGCGCAAGAATCCCATCTAAGATAATTCACAACTCGAGCCGGCCGGTCCCAAGAGTAAACCATCTTTATTAAGGATTCCTACCCGACATACATACCTAGCTTCCTCGAGTCCCATGATAATGATTCGTACACTTATCACATGCCCGGTTCATAACTTACGCTCAAACGAGCACTTAGACATATTCATGAAATTAGGACCACAACACCACTTGGCACAGTCTCACTCCGCGCAGAGACCACGCGAAGTGGCTCTGATACCACTTGTGACAGCCCCACTTTCCCCTAAGGCGAACCAAAGGGGTGAGCGGACTGCCTGCCCAGCTCTCGCCAGGACTAACGATGCAGACCAGAACTATCTATAGCGATCCGGAACTTACAAACGAGCGTAAACAAGTCAAAATGGTAAAATAACCCAAAATAAAAAATGAAATCCGGAGTCGGCCATGAATAGTAACCGACCCGTCAGAACCCAACCGAAATAGCTAACAAACATTCACATCTGAACTTTAGCGTTCACAAATCAAAATAACATACAAAAGTTTTCAAAAGTTAATATATACACATGGTTTGCCAAATCAAAAGAGAAAACGCCCCAAAAGTACACTTAGGGTTTTAATACATGAGCTATACAAAAGATATGTTCGACTAGCTCAATTTGGCAGCCATTTGTCAAATCCAGACCAAAAGGGGTTTATTTTCCTGTAAGGAAAACAAAAGGAACAGAAAGGGGTGAGCTTGCGCTCAATGAGGTACCAAACATATAGCAGAAAAATCATGGCATTTCACATTTTACAAAATCAGATACACATGCTAGATGTAAAGCAAAGGAACCAAGGATTCAAATCAGAAGGATACGGGTGGCTCTCAGGAGCCAAATTTCCAGCGCCGTACTTGATCCAAATCAGTTGACTCTCCGTCAACGTATATAGAACCAATGCGTCCGTAGACCCCTCTTTACACCGAATTCCGTCCACCAAGCACCCCTTTACCGGGCCCGCTCACCGTAACCGAACAGAAATGGTAATACTCGAGTATACCCGGAATCAAGGGTCTCAATACCCAAAATCCCCGAACAGACTACCGTGGTTCGTTATCTAATCGTCCAGGCCCTTGCCGGCCCGACTCGAATAACTTAGCCACAGGATTGAGCTCATAGGTCATAGAAATCCGAACAGATGCAGACACAGATAACAGATTCAGATACAGATACAGAATAGCAGATTCAGATAGCAGATTCAGATAGGCACTCAAAATTGGCATATGAACAGACAAGAGAACGAGTGTGATAAAGTACACCCTCGTCTCAAACAAATTAAACAGATTGCAGAGCAGAAATCAAGTTAAACAGCAATGGAGGGGAGTGGTACACTCACCGGCTCAACTTCAAAAGTTTTCACTTCAGATTGGCCTTAATCGCCAAGAAACCCTAAAATAATCAAAATAAACCAATTGAAGGTTTTACTTCCAGAATCGAGTAAACAGAATGCACATGTGAGGCTCGACTACTAGTCGTATGCCTCGCCAAATAATTACTAATGCAAGGGTGCAAAACATGATTTTCTTGGAAACGAAAAGGTAGCATGAAGACCTAGGCGCAAACAACCCAAAAGCCTTTCATTCTACCAAAAGGCAAACCCAACTTAAAGGAACCAAACGGCCAAGAAAATCGGGCAGCACTTCCCCTAAATTTCTTACTTTTCCAGCCATTAAGGCTTCATTCTATCCTCAAATCAGTCCCAACATCTCACACAAAATTCATCTCATTTCCCAAAAGCCATTCACTAGGCTCAAAGTGGTACAAGTACAAAAGTTAACTAGGAAACAACCGAAATGAAAGCAAGCCCTAAAAGAGACTCGATAACGAGTCATAAACCAATGCCAACCACAACCCCAATAAGGTTTCATATGCATATATAAGCATCATAGGTAACCAGAAATTAAGAAATGGCTTTAACTTAGGCCTTAACAAAAAAACGTATTTGACCTCATAATGCGGTAATGACACCACATTCACTACGGTTATCGGATGGGGGTACAAGACCCACCGTTTCGAAGCTATGAAACAGGGCTACAACAATGTAGAAGGTCACTCAATCCATTTCCTGGCCCAACTAGGTCAAAAATGCCAAACACTAAACCAGAATCACCAAAACAGGTTTGCAAAACACAGAAAACTGTAATCAGTATATCTCAGTCCGTACAAGTCCAAATGCCGAAATTCCAAAGGCATAAGTTAGCTAAGACATCCAGCTACATTTCATCAGAAGACACCAACTTCAAATTCCAAACCAATTCCAGTCAAAAGGGCCAATTACTATCGCCGTTTTCGCATTCTGATCAAAACAGAACAGCTACAGTAAAAACGGCATAACTCACTCTACACTCATCGAAATGACCTGAAATTTTACAGGCACCTCAAACACATCAATACCTACAACTTTCATGTTTTGAGCAAAGTCTAATTCGGCCTCTAACCCAGTGATCTAAAACCGGACAGAATTGGGATTTTATGAACCCTAACTTTCCATTTTTCACACCAAATCCAAAATTGATTGCATTTAACCACAATTCACACTCACTAGAGTCATTTCCAACCATTACAATTCATCATACAAGCCCCCAACATCAAGATCATATTAAACCAGAAAAATTCCCAATAAAATAAAAACTTCACCAAAACAAGCCAAATCAAGAGATAAATCACATTTTCAAACACTCAAGCCACTTCTAAGCATCATATAACCATTATTAGAGGTAGTAGGGTGTTCAAGCAACACTTACCAAGAAATCAAGAGAGAGAGGGATTGTGGACACCTTTGCTCTTCAAACAAACTTCACTACAACCCTTACTAGCACTAGAAGGTAAGGTTTTATGGAGTGAAATCTAACTAAACACTTGATTTGGTGGATTTTGGACCAATTGGAAGCTTGAAGTTGATGAAGTTTCTTCTTTCTTCTTGCTAGAAGGGCCGGCCAACACAAGGTAAGAAAATGGTGTTTTTTGTGAATTTTTGGAATATTTACTTAAGTGGTCAAAAGTCAAAAAAATTGTCAAAAGGTGAATAGTGTTTCTTAAGTCACAACCAACCATATTGTGACACTTGTCACACTCATTAATGCATTCTTATCTTTCTTTTTCCCTCTCACATCAATCACTTCACACATTCTACTTATCTCTTAACACCCGATAAATTTCACACAGTATCCGAAACTTAACCTTATTGGCCGAATTTTTCCGAACTTTTCGCACTAATGGGTCCCACGTCCACTATTTACTCTTAATTTTCTAAAATTTCTCCAATGCTAGGAAAATCATCTTAAAACTATAATTGCTCATAAAATCCACTAAGAAAATATTTCTAAGCCAGAAAATGCAGAAAACATGCAATTAAGGGGAAATAAACCCTAGAAAAATAATTAGGGTTTTACGGGTTCTCACAGTCCGTAAATAGGCCAAGCAATAGTGATGATGTTCTTAATGTCGTCATTATTGTGTGTTCTAAACACTCCCGCGCTCTTGCTAAATCTTGGCGGGAATTTACTAGTGACGACTTAGAAACAAATGAGTTGGCTGCCATTAGAGGTTTGTGACGAGTTAGAAAGTCGTCAATAAAGGATCCACTTTTGTGACAACTTTTTTTCGTCACAGAGAAAAGTTGTCACTGATGACCAATTTTCTTGTAGTGAAGGCATGGGCACACCCTGTAAACCTTAGTCTTCTGTTAATCACCACAAAAACAGTTAAAATAGAAAAATAGAACTGAAAAATCACAAAGTACGAAAAATGACAACAACTAATACTGTAGTCCTTGGATTGCTTTCCAAACAGCGTCTTTCTTTAATGTTTTTGGCTAGACATAGCACCACTCTTAAGTTTGGATGTAATTGAATTTTCCTTGTAATTGGTGGCCCTCCTCCGAGATCCACATGGCCATTGAGTGCAACATTTTTCCTAAATTTTCTCTCTATTTTCACCTCATGAATTGCTTTCATCCTATGGTACTTGTTCGTAGCAATTTTGAATTTACCCCTACAAGCAAACTCAAAAAATTCTTGTACAGAGGGATTAGTAGTATAAATAGCAAACACAGAATGAGAGTTAACAGGATATTTCATTGTATCAAAAATATTAAAGTGGACTATTTCTCCATCAAATTTCATCGTGAGAGTACCCTTACTAACATCAATTTTAGTCTGGGCAGTACTCAAGAATGGCCTTCCTAATATAATGGGTGATGGATTTGGGGTACTTCTATCATCCATGTAAAGCACATAAAAGTTAGCAAGAAAAATTAATCTATCTATTTGTTGCTCAACTATCCCATCTGCATAAGCACATGTACGATCAGCCAATTGAATTATTATCCCATTTTCTTTTAAAGGTCCTAAATTTAGGGAATCATAGATTGATTTAGACATCACATTAATAGAAACCCCTAAATCTATCATGGCATTTTTGATACTAGAATGGCCAATCTTACAGGGAATAGTAAACATATCTGGATTTCGGCATTTGGGTGGGAGTTTCTTTTGAAGTACAGCTGATACGTTCTCTCCTACCATCACTCTCTCATCACCCCTTAGCTTTCTTTTGTTAACGCACAAGTCTTTCAAGAACTTTGCGTACTTGGATACCTGTTTGATCGCGTCCAATAGGGGGATGTTTACTTGCACTTTGCAGAACACATCCAGGACTTCTTTTTCCTTTTATGCCCTCTTTGTCTTTTCCAACCTGCAAGGAAAAGTAGCTAGATTAGATTTAATAGGGATCGAAGGAATAGATGTTACCTTAGGCTCTTCGCGAATGTGCCCTTCCTCTTCAATTCCCTTTTCTATCTCCTCCTAACTTTTGCTTTTCGAATTCGTCAACTTAGACCCCTCCACTTCCTTGCCACTTCTTAGTGTCATGGCACTTACATTTTTGAAATTTGCCTCGGGTTATGATGGCAATTTTTCAAAAACGTGAGACTCCAGGCGATTAATTGTAGTCGCCATGTGACTTATTTGAATCTTCAAATTTTTCATACCCGATCTGGTTTCTTGCTGAAACTGAGCGATGCTCGTGACCAGGCTCTTGACAATATCCTCCAAAGTGCTTCCTGAATTAGATGATAAAGGTTGTGGCTTTGGTTTCCATGGTTGCTGAAATCCTGGTGGACGATTGAAAAATGAATTCTGTGGCCTATTACCATAGCCGAAATTGGGGTGGTCTTTTCAACCCGGATTGTACGTATTCAAATATGGGTCATACTACCTACGAGGCGCGGGCACGCCTCTGGCCATGTTTACTTGTTCAGCCCCATCCTCTTGTAACATGGGGCATGAGCCAGTGGGATGGCCCACGTTTGTGTAGATTCCACAAACCTTTGCTTGGTACACGTTCCCCACAGCTAATTGTCGAACAAAAGATGTTAGCTCCGACAGTTGCTGCTGAATAGATGTTGTCTCCACCTCATTGATCCTATGGGTAGGGTTACTCTCACGGAAGCCAAACTGTTGAGAATTCTCTGCCATTGCTTCAATAAGCAATCATGCGTCTCTAGGTGTTTTGTTCGCCAATGCTCCACCACTCACAGCATCAATGATACTTCTGTCAGATGACTGAAGTCCTTCATAGAAGTATTGGATCAATAGTTGTTCACTAATTTTATACTGTGAGCATCTAGTGCACAACTTATTGAACCTTTTCCAATAATCATATAGGGACTCCCCAGGATACTGCTTAATGCTGCATATTTCTTTTCTCAAACTCGCAACCCGGGATGCAGGGAAGAGTTTTTCCAAAAATTTCTTCTTCAGTTGGGTCTATGTTGTGATACTACTTGCAGGTAGGTAGTATAACCAATCTTTCGCTGCATCCTTAAGAGAGAAAGGGAATGCTCTAAATTTGATCTGTTCTTCAGTAATTCCTAGAGATTTCATACTAGAACATACCACATCGAACTCCTGGATGTGTTTATGGGATTCCTCACCCGAGAGGCCATGAAACATGGGTAATAGATGAATTAATCCTGACTTCAGTTTGAAGTAGGTATTCTCAGCTAAAGTTGGAAATGTGATGCACAAAAGCTATTAGGGCAATTCCGGAGTAACTAACTCCCTTAGTGTTCTTGCATTCGCCATAAGGATGTTCTCTTGACCTGTGTCACTTGAATTTTCACCACTCGAATCTGTTGATTCAACCTCAGGATCCAGTCCCTAAGATGCAGTGCTAGATTGCTCCTCTCTGGGCTGTCTAGTCTCTTTCCTAGTTCGGCGCGCAATCTTATCTACTTCCGAGTCGAAAATCAATTCACCTATACGAGAAGAATGGGGCATAAATTAGAAATGTGCCAGAAAAATTCAAAGAGAACAACTTAGAAAGAAACAAAATTAACTAAAACACCGTTCCTCGGCAACAGAGCCAAAAATTAACAAGTGCCGAACCTGTGCAATAATAATTACTAAAAGTCCTAATTACCACCACAATTAATTATAGAACAAATCTAAGTACTGGAGCAGGGACTCTATGTGTGTAATAGGTTACTTGATTCACCCTTTTCCCGAAGAATTTGGTTGATCTTGTATACTAGATTTGTCTATAAAAATATTAAATTTGCGTACAATGGCAAGTAGGGTTGACTCCACAGGGAACGGATAGAAAATTATTTCTTTCCAAGTCAATAGAACAAGCTGGGGGGAATATTCAATGGAACGAAAATAAAAATAAAATAAACAAAATTCAAAATCTAACTCACCAAGTACAATTTACTAAAAATAACAATTAATAAAATTCTGCCCAAATGATCAACTTTTCAGGCACGGTCCAATTAAATGATCATCGATGCAAAGATATTTCATCGATTCATGATTAGGTTGTTATAGTTATCAACAAGTTCTGACAACCAATTCTTCCTTATTTTTTCGATAGTCAAGGTACGATCATTGACTGTTTCTCTAACCAAAAAATAACACTAGGTACGACCGTAGGAATTTAATTATCCAATTGCATTAAAGTTAGAAGAACCCAACCCTAACCAATAAATATGCTAAGAGGGTTTATTTAAATTAGATCTTACGTTTCCCCAACATAAAGCTAATTATGGTGGTTGTCACTAATTGTCAACTAAACGAACAATTACAAATTCAATTTAATTAACGTGACAGTAGGCTATTAAATTAAATTAAATACCCGACCGTTGATATTCAATTAATAAAATACTCATGAACAATTAATCCAGGAAATGCACGAATAGCAACAAATTGGAAGAAATAATGAAAGTTTGATTAAATCTCACAGATATTATGGACCGTGCCCTCGCGTCGACCTTTGGATAGAGGGGAAACCTAGCCGCTCCTCATCGTATCAATCACGTATGGGTTGATTGATTTCATCCACACAATTGCCAAAGAATTAATTGTCAAAGAATTGGGAAAGATGAATTAATGAAGGAACGAAAGAGAAAATCCCTGAGTTTCTTTTCTTGTTTCGTGTCTGTCCTGGAGCAAAGTCAAGAAAAGGGCTAAAAGCTAATGGGCAACCGTACATAATGAAAGCTGCAAGTCAAAAGCGTCTACAGGGAAGAATGAAAGATCCTCTCCTAAGCCCACGTGATTCTGGCTTTTATCCTATTTGTTGATGAAGAGAAAGAAACGTCTGACTCAACAATTGAAACTAAAACTAATCTGATCCTTTAGACGTGAATCTGGCTTTTCCTCTTTATCCTTCCCAGTAGCCGCTACCCAAAAGAAAACCATCAGGAGCAAGGCTTGTCTAGGGGTTTTAATCCCACGCATCTCTGTGGTTCACGTGGACCTCATTTCCTAATTGCTTCCTACTGCTACCAATCTCGCAGGTCCGGTTTTTGGGTATTCTTCTAGAGTTTCAGGTATGAACACGTCATGAAATAGAGAATCTTCTGAAAATTCGCCTCGCGGAAGCACTTTTTACACCAACTACCTACAATTTATACAAATATGAAATATGAGCAAAATCTCAATACTTAGTACAGTAAGTAGCCAAAATTAGGACAAAATAATAGAGCAAACTGTGCCCAATAATTGCTCTATCAAGAACTGAGCCAACTACTGAAACTACTCCAGAGTACCGTGCCTCCAGTTCTCAGCCACAGGACAAGGAAAAGGTTCCAACAACTGAAGAAGAAACTGAAGAGGATGATGATGAGGACACTGGAGAGGAAGAAGTGGATCCTGCTTAGTTTCGCCTAGCAAGGAGGAGGCCTGGATCGTTCAAGATTACCATTTAGGCACTTCTAGGCAAATGCATTTCATGACTAGGATGGTAGTTCATAATAGGCTTTTGGCATCTCTTGCATTTTAAACATTTCGTGTGTTCGGTATTAAGAATTCTATTTCCCTTCCTCTGCTGGTCTGTAAAACTATTTGGTTTAAACATTTTATGTTTCGAATGAATGTTGCTTTTGTGGATTATCCCTGATTTTTGGATGAATGTTGATTAATTCAGTTTGACCTCTGATTTCTGATATTGACTGGATGAATGATTGCTGTTGACAATTGCCAAAATTGATGATGCTGTGTTTTGGCTTCTAGTTTGCTGATAAGTGTTGATAGTATTGCTGATAATTGTTGATAGTTTTGGCTTTTAATATTGCTGGAAATATTGATGATGTGTGTCGGATACTAGATTCTGGTTGATTTAATGATGACAAAAAATGGGAGAAATGGATATGTAATCTATACGTGAGGGGGAGTCATTCTAAGGGGGAGTGCCCACTCAGGGGGAGTGTCCAGTAATCTATATGTGAGAGGACATTATTAGTATCTACTCCTTGGATGTATCAAGTAAGGGGGAGTTGTGCCCCAATTATTTTCCTCAATCCATTGTTTTGTCATCATCAAAAATGGGGAGATTGTTTATCTCAGTTCGTAGTTTTTGATGATTACAAAACAAATGGATGCTACTAATGTTCTCTCAATAGACCCTTTTAGAAATGGAGAAAAACAGGTTCAAAGATTAAGCATAAAGGATGCTGAAACTATTGTTGGACGCACAAGAAGACTGGATCGGACGTCCAACAACTTTTGCACAACTTCGGACGCATGAAGAACTTCATCCTCGGACGTCCGAAAATATTGAGTCATTCCCTTGAACCTCACTGACCTCGATCGGATGCACATCATCAGATCACCGGACGTCCGACAAGTGTTGCGACACTTCAAACACAAAGCCTTGGAGGCACCGGACGTCCGAAAAGAATTGAAGAAGAATTTTCAGTTTCACCTCCTACCTTCGGATGCATACATTGAAGGTACCAAACGTCCGAAATAATTCAAGAAAATTTCTTGACCTCACTGCTTACATTCGGACGCAAGAAATTGGTCTACCGGACGTCCGACACTACCAACGGCTACTTGACTCTTCAACTACCGTCTATCCGTTGAAAGCATTAATTGAGGAACTTTTTGATCCTATATAAATAGAACAAAGTCAACCACTTCAAAATAACTTTGCACATTGAGATTATATGAGATCTAGAGTGATTTTAGTATGAAAATACTCTTCAAAGAAAATTTGTTCTCTTAGTTGTGCAATTTTCGATAAGCTTTTCTAGTGTGATTCAATTAGTTCAATAGTATAATTTTGTGAGGGTTATCCTGTGACAGCTCCACCTTCCCCTAAGGTGAACCAAAGGGGTTAGCGGACCGCCTGCCTAACTCTCGCCGGGACTCAGTCGTTCACTTCAGTCCTCAATCAAAACCGGAATAAAATCACAGAAATAAATATAGCAACAATCCAAAACTTAAAGCGAAACTTATATACATTTCCATCTCAAAAGGGAACACAAATATCGAATATACAAAGGTTCTCAATTCATCATACATCCAACCCGTGCCAAGTACTAGGGCGAGAACCATTACAAAATTCAGAGATCTAAACTAAACTAGTCTACACAAAGCTCCCGTTTTGGCTCGCCTTCCCCTGTTAAGGAAAACAACTAAAGGGATGAGTTAAAAGCTCAGTGAGATTCCGAACACATAATCAAACAATAAAGCCAATGCATTAACCATAAACATCAAGTAATGCAAGAAACATGACAATATAAAGCAATAATAATATTCATTAAAAGGATACGTGCTCACAGGGAGCCATTCATTCATTCGTTCATTCATTCTCCTTTCATTCCCTTATTCATCCAATCATTTGAAAATGTATTTTTGTAAGTAAAACCCTTCATTTGCATTGACATTCGTTCATTCATTTCATTCACCCCTCCTAGACGTTGGCCAGGCTCCACCAGACTACTAGGTAATACTCGAGTATACCAAACGTTCACCCAGGGTCACCATATCGCCCGATTGAGTCCGCTTCTGGCTCGAGTCGATCGGTAACGAAGGACAGGGCCCAGTTCAACCAAAAGGCTTACATTCATGCACAAGTAACGTTTCAATCATTGAATCATTGAAAATTTTACATTTATTTAGGTCGAGTGCGATAAAGTACACACTCGCCTAGAAAACTCGTTTTGGCAATCATTGAAAGCACTTAACACATTATCAAATGATAACACAAGCCATGAAGTCAAGGAAAATATAACAAACAAGGAACACTCACCTATTTACGCAAAATAATATCCAAAATATCTTACCGGATAATACCATCAGTCACCGATGAACCCTAATATAATCAAAAGAACACATTATGCTTCAACTATCAAAGATTTAAGTGATTCAAATAAAATTCGAATACATACTAGTACAAAATATAAATATGGTTTTGGTAGTGAAAAGAGTACATTGAAACCAAAGGACACAAGTAAAATATTTGTAAAACTTATGCTCACTCGTAAAACTTTAAAATCTCCATTTGAGTCAGAGTGACAAAGAAAACGTATTTTTATTAGTCGTAAATTTCATTTTTTCCAAGGGTACAAGTTTCGGCTAAGTTCTAACTTATATACCTTAATAAAAGAAGACTCCAATATCCTAAATGGTTCAAGTGGTATTCGCTCTCAAGCCTTGCTCAAGTTGCAGGTATATCTACCTAACTCTCGAGCGAAAATTTGGGCAGCACGCCCTTTGTATTTACCTATTTTCCAACCATTTATGGTTTCATTGTTTTCCTCAATCAATCCCAAAGTCACACACAAAATCATCTCATTTCAATAGCCATTACATAGGCTCAAAGTCATACAAGTACAAAATCAAGCTAGGAACATGTGCGGAAATGAAGTTTGCGTCAAGAAACAAAAGACAGATTTGCCGTTGTTTTGCGTAATGGACACAATCGAGGCTACGCTTATCAGATTGAGGTGAAATTTATACTGTTTCGATGCTAAGACAAAGAGCTACAACTTTGATGAAGACCATTTAGTCCAGTTCATAGTGTATCTAGGTCAAAATTTCGAATTACAGAACCAGAATCTCACAAACAGGTCAGTTAACCACACTATACGTAAACTACAATAACTCAGGCTACCGAAATCCAATTGAGGCGTTTCCAGTGGCGTTGGAAAGCTAAGATACAATACAACAACTTTCATGTTTTGGCTAAATACTAGTTCAGTACATATCATGGTGAAAAGACACGGTCAGATTGGTGAAATGTCAAAATTGTCCCTAAAGTTCTTCCTATGGCAATCAGGGGTATTTTTGTCTTTTCACACGCTACAGTACTGGGATTGAGCTGAAATTTTACAGGAAGCTATAAAATATCATTCTCTACAACTTATAGGAGAGAATTTTTGGAATCTTTCTAAGGCCCTATCTTGCCCATTATCGGGGTCCCTAGGTTGATTTATAGGAGATTGACCCTGTTGTTCCACTAAACGGGCCAAAATATTGGTCATTTACTGGATGGCAGTTGCCACTTGATCTCCCCCTGCAGCTTGGGATTCAGGTTATGGTTCAATCGTTGCCTCTCTCTCCTCTCTCAGTTCTTGCACCGGTTCTTGCGCTTGTCTACCCCCGCGGCCACGACTAGGACTGCGTCCTCGGTTAGTTCCCCTGCCTTGACTTCTTCTACCCTCCATGTTTTGGATTTAACCAAATATAAACATATAACAAAGTAAGGTATGGCTCATATAACACGTTACAAAAGGATAAATAGAGGCACTAGAACACATGATAAACAAGTACGTTATATACATAGCAAACAAGTCACATATACATGCCAACATAGGCAAGTCAAAGGCTATACTAGCCAAGGAACATAGAACAAAAGAAACCCTATTTACATCCACTGTGACACATCAAAGTCAAAAACAAAAGAAAACGTGTCGTCCAACTATGTTCCTAACTACCCCACAAAAATCTCCTCAATCCGTAACCCTAAAAAGTAGTCTAGCTAGACGCCGATCCAACCGACTCCGAGGATGCACTCGGCTCCTCCTCCGGGTCCTCCTCAGGATCCTCCTCCGGAGCACCAGGAACCTCAGGAGCTACAGGCGCTTGACCCTCCTCGGCCAAGTCCTGTATCACATCATCCACCAGTGCCTCGCACTCAGTCAGGATGTGGCCGGTCCGGTCTCGTATGTCCTCAACTACTCGCATAAGACGTCCAGTCGTCGCCTGAGCCTGCTCGCGAAAAGCATCGATCCGCTGCTACTCCTCCAAAATCGAGGCCTCAAGCTCTCGGATCCTAGCTCCTTGGACTCGGAAAGTAGCCTAGAGATGCTCTATCTCCGAGTGGCACCTACGATTGGCGCTACCCAATCGACTCTGCTCGTCGTCCACTGCGAGTACTACCCGATCGGGATAGGAGTAGGTCTTCCAGCAGTCGCAGCGTCAGATCTTGCGTGCTGGGGACCACCACTGCACTGGCCCACCGGGGCTCTCCTGGTATGTGATCACGCGGCAGACGAGCCCCTCCAGATATGGCTCGTCAGTAGGAGCGTCAGAAGGTACGTCAGTAGGTACATTAGTAGGTACGTCAGTAGGTACATTAGTAGGTACGGGTTGAGACGGCCCCGCACCTCCAGAAGCGTCAGTACCCGCCATCACCTAAATTTGCAAGTAACATTGCAAAAGTAAGTACACAACACGTAGAAAATAAGGCTAAAGCTAAGCTCAAGAATAGAACCCTAGCCTATCGTGTCAAGCACTCAGTCTATCCAGATCAATTCACAACATAGGCTCTGATACCACCTGTGACAACCCCACCTCCCCCTAAGACATACCAAAGGGTTTGGCGGACCGCCTGCACAACTCTCGCCAGGACTCACTCGCTCGTATCACGTGCATACATCCATGGACCAGAAATAACATCGCAATTCAAACTTATAATTTACATTGATGTAAAATCAAGGTACAAAGCCCCAATATACCCAAACTGGTTCAAAGTATATACAATCCAAATACAAAACATTCTATTCGAGGAATAGCGCGAGTACAAGTCAAAAGTCAAAGCAACTAGACTACGCTAGTCTTTACACGTCTCACACCTCACTCGTACCCCTGTAAGGAAAACAAAACTAACAGAGTGAGCCAAAGTTCAGTGAAGTTCCAAATATCAAATTGGCCATCAAACAAAGTAAAAACAGTGAAATAGCGAGCAAACAAGTCCAATCAAGGAGATAATACTTCAAGTAGTCAAGAAATATATGGATCATGTTTGTAGACACCAAATTTTTGACTTCATTTTTTCATTATTAGTTTTATTTATATTTATTTTAGTTTGGTTTTACTAATCTCTTTTTTTAGACATTTTAGCATTTAAAAAAAAAAGGTCAAAAGTCAATCAAAGGGACAAAGAATGAGACACATAAGCCTACTTTGGGGTTTAAGATCTTGGCCCTTGATATTAGGTTTAGTCTTTGGAGGGGCCTTTAAGAGGCCAAAGAGCCGCAAGCATCAAGATAGGTCGGCAAGAAAAATCAGAAGAAAGAAAAAAAAAGATTACGGACGAAAGAAACAAAACAGAGGAAGAAAAGGGTGGCGGACAAGAGGGAAATTGAGGGAGGTCTAGGGATGCTTCGGCTAAAAGGGGGAGAAATCTGGAAGGGAGAAAAGAAAGAAACAGAGCAACAAAGAAAGAGGCGGCGGACAAGGAAGCAGGGAGCTTGGTCTAGGAAAACAGAAAACAGAAAAAAAGGAGCAAAAGAAAAACTAAAAAATGAGAAGAGGTTCTGCGTTTGGGGTGGAAAAAGGCTACGAGAGCTACGGCAAGCAGCAGGGAAATTGGAAGAAGAGTCCAGGAAAATTGGGGAAGAATTCAGACGGGTCCATCCAATCGTGCCGACTCGAATGGTGCTGCCCAAAATGACATCGTCAGAGGAGAGTATCCCCACCACCTCCACCTTCATCATCGGTCCACCATGACCACGCCGACGGCAGCTAATCACCCCAACCCAAACCCTCCGATGCTTAGGCCAACGAAGCCACCACCGCAACTTGCCATTGCCGCCTGAGAAGTTTCACCAAGAACACTGTAAGCGGTTTCCTCCCCTTAAATTGCAATCTTACCTCTTCAAGGGCAAACTCTGGAAATCCCCAACCCCAAGCATGTTTCAGTGAATTGGTCATTGTGACTTTCTTGATTGATTGCCCGTCGTTTGTTGTTGATCGTATGTGTTCTTATGGATTTAATTGGACAGAAGTTTTGATTATCGAACCATGTTGGGCCGATTATGTTTCCAATGTATCGAAAAGTGGTGAAACTTTTAATGTCCACAACCTGCTCGATGAATTGCCTAATTGAGTCTTCTAATCGAAAGTTAACTTGTCTGCGTTTTGCATGTGAAGAAATTGGATAAGTTAGCAAATCATTTCTTTGTATTTGAGAAGTGTTGATGAATTCGTTTAGCATTTGCTGTTGTTTTGTTCCATTCCAAAGTAATTTTAGGAGATGGAGTTTCGTGAGTAAATTTTGTTCTCTATTGGGAATGATGGCGTTTGAAATTAAGTATCTAGTATTGCCGATTGAAAAGGACGGGAACGCTAATTGATGTTAAATCAGTGAAAAAGATTGCTTTCTTGTTGGAACCTGAAATGTTGACTATGTTTTGATATTCATTCTCTGGTTTGAGAACCTGAATGTAAATAGACAGCAATCTATTCGTCAGTACTTATGGGCTGTTTCTCTTGTTTATCTCTCCCGTTTTATAGGTTCCCTCTTCCCTCTGTTTCATGTATCTCTTTGTTAAATCAGTCAGATGTTGAGAATCTTTTTAATGAGCATAAGGCATGCCCAGAATGCACGTAACAAAATTCTGCTTGTGACGTCTTAAGTCCGTTTTTCATGTTTAACTTCGCTCTTGTTACATGAAGTGGTGAGTTCCGTTTAGCTGGATTTTTATGCTTCACGTTTCGCAATTCATAAAGTCCGCGGCTTATAAATTTGTGGCACAGCAATTCACAAGCTCCATGTTCATTTGTATTTGTTAGCATTGAGGTTTATTCTTTGAGTTATGGTCTTTTCATTATGATTAGCTTCCAGGTCTCCAAATGTATGAAGAAAATTTGTTGTCATTTTCCCCCCCTTGCTCACTTGTTTTTTTTGCTCCATGCTGTTTCTTTTCCTCATTTTACTCTTGCTGTGAGTAAATCACTTTGAGTTTGTAAAGCAAGTTCATGCATAACTTTGCTATCACAAACTTCAAACTTGATTGGAGACTGTGGGAAGCTCCCTAGTTTTTTGCAGCAGTAGACATGGTCTTGTAATGTTGTAAAATCAGCTGCCCAAGTTCAGGTCACTTAGTTGCCTTTTGTGTTTAAAGGTTTTGTTGCATGTTATCTTTTCTTTGTCCCATGTCCTCAGTCCGTGCACTTGAATCATGTTTGAATAGCTTTGCTGAAAAATGAATAATCAGATTGCGGAAGCATCTTTGCATGCAAGTTTTTTTTAAGAATTTACATGATTTCTTTTCTAAGTTTTGCTTGTCTAAAGGCCAAAGTTATGTGTTGTGTTGTTTTGGTGTAAAGTTTGGATGTTGGATTGAGAAAGTTGGGATCAAGCTTTGTGCATTTGAATCTGAAATCTGAGTTTGAAAGATAATGCAGCGGGTCTTGTTGCCGAAATCTTATGCTCATATGTTGCATGAAACTTACATGGAGTTCTGTTAAGGTTGGCTGTGTTAAGAAGTGTTTTAGACATATTTCAATTAGAGTTTAGCTCAAAGTTTTGTTTGTCGACGGGTTATGGATGAAGCCGTGGCTGAAATTTGTAAAGGATCACCTTTGGCATGCTGAAAGCTTTTCTTTTGTTGCAGAATATAAGCTTCGTAACTTTGCCTGAGTTCTGCATGGAAAACTTGCAAAATTGCGTTTTGCCCCCTAAGTCTCCCTTTGGTTCACTGTGGCCCAAAATCTGGAAAATTGAACTAATTTTATCCTTTTAAGTTTAATCCTCTGTTTGCATATTTTATGTGATTTTTGTGGATAGATTAATTCTTGATTGAGGGTCATAATTGTGGCTTAATAATTTTAGTTGATTTGTTTATCTTGTTGGGTTTAGTGAAATAAGTGTTATGGATTAAGAGGTTATTTTGTTTGGGTTTGAGGAATGGTTTTGTTGAAACTTCTGGTTTGGGCTTAGAAAGATGAAGCCCATTTTTTTTAAAATTGGACTTTGCTTGGACTAAAGATAAGCTAGCCCGTTTGTTTGCTTGGGTTTGGTTTAAGCTGAGAAGGTTTTCAGCCCAAGTAAATAAATAAAATGGCCCAAGTGGCCTGATCCATTAAGAAACCAGGAATTGCATTTGAAGATCAGTCCCTGTACTTCTCTTTAATTTCACTATGGCTCTACAAACTTTCGATGCTTTCAATTCGGTCCTTACTTTAATTGCAAGTAGGTCCTTGAACTTTATTTAGCTTTGATAATTTTTGCAATCAAGTCCTTTCTTCTTTTGACTTCCTAAATGTGAGTTGTTTATATGATTTAATTGATTCAATTTCACATTTCATTTTTATCTTTTGTGATTATTTCTTGATTAAAGTGATGCCTTGACTCATTTATTATTTTTGGAGGGTAAATAATTGGCTTCACTCCATTAGAGCCCCGATTTAAGGGAGGTACACCCTAATCCCTTATTTCTTGCTTTATTTGGCTCTATGTGCCCTATGTGACTTTATGTGTTTAAATTGCATGCCTCTTAAATGTTTTTTTATTATTATTATTATTTCATTTATTTATTCATTGACTTTAGTTTGTATATTTCTTTTTAGTTCAATTTTGATCATTCGAAAGGCACTTGAATGCCAAAGTTGTAATAGTTAGGGATTTAATTATTTTATTCCTTTTCCCCCTTTTAGATTGTAGTAGGGTCTCCCTAATGTAATAGATAGGGCTTTCTTTGCTTTAATTGCTTGGTGTGATATGCATGTTTGTGTTCTATGTGTTACCGCTTTCTTAGGGCCTTGCATCTAGTCTAGCATGCTAAGTGTTATGTGCTACGTGTTTATGAGTGTTTGGCATGTCTACTTTCTTTTTATAATCATGGATGAATGTGATGGATGAATGTACGTTTCCACTAGTCCAACGCTAGTAGGAATTCATAGAATGAGCTAGTCCAACGCTAGACCCGATAGGCCGTCCCCCTTTTGTTAGTGCATATTTGCATGTTCACTACATTTCATGCATTTTTCTTAGTTTTTATCATTTGGCATGCTCCTCCAATCCTTTTCCCCTCATTTTAGGATTTTTGCACCTCATGCTAGTTATAGGATACATTTGCTTGAGAGTCCCCTTTCGATAAGGGAAACGAGCGAGTTTGGCTACAAAATAGCCTTAGCACGCTAGTTCTCCTTTCTAATCAAAGGGAAAATTGAAGTCACAAAGTTAGGACTCCCCGTTCCCGTCTTGATGCATTCCTATAGGGTTCATGCATTTTATTCACTTGCTATCACCTACACTTCTACTTTATATATCCCTTTTTCCACATTCTCACTTCACACTACTTTTGGACGTTTTCACTTAACTATTCACACTTTATACCATATCACTCGCACACATGCACTTTATGTTATTTTCACATTATTACTTTACTCATCTTACCTTGTAAATTTGCACACCTCCATTTACATCCTATTATTTTTATTACTTTTCTCACTTTCACACAAACTCACATTTTTACATGGCATGTATTCCACTCATTTATTACGTCATTTAGGATTATGTGTGACCTCTCCAAAGGATTATTATTGGGATTCACAATTAATGTGATTAGCACCACTCAACCTTTGAAGAGAAATTTCCCCCATGTCCCCCTAGGTCTAGGTTTTTGCATTCATATAGTCATATCCAACATGCAATATATACCTTGGGTAGAAAAATTAGGAAAAGTGGGGTTAAGTCACGCAACTAGCTTTGGCTAGGGTAAGGGAGTGCCTTAGGCTCCGCCTTTGCCTTCTCCCTTGCCAAATGTGACCCCAGATCCCTTTCTTTGGTTACATAGACCTAAAAGTTTTAAAAAGGGTTTTATTTACTTTTTCATTCAAAAACAAAAATCATTTTTGGGTGACTTGGTACACCCTAACTCTATACCAAGTGGCGACTCCATTTTTCATCCAAAAAACCCTTTTTGAACTTTATTTGGCCAAACCGTCGCATTTTACAATCCCACGGCCTTTTATTTTGTCACTTTCACACACATTCACATTTCACACACTACACACTCACACACCATTTATCAAAAAGTGGGGCGCGACAATGTTCACATGTAAGGATATAGTGGCTCATGTCTCGGCTCCATCCCAGCTTGATCAATTAGTAGTTGACACTCCGTCAACTTTCAAGTAATAACTAGTCCAGAAATAATACTCCACTTCACGCCAGTCTCCATCCACCGATCAATCCTCTTTTCCGGGCCCACACGCCACACGAAACACGGGTGGTAATACTCGAGTATACCGATTAGCCGAGGAGATAGCACTCTGCTCGACATTACTAGTTACCCAGGGTTCGTTATCTAATCGACCAGACCCTTGCCGGCTCGACTCGATTAACTAACCACAGGGTTTCTGTAATTCCAAGCAAGATACAAGTCATATGCACGTAGAGCAAGTCAAGTGAAATCGATAAACAAGAACAAATCTGGATAGGGCAAGTGCGATAAAGTACACCGTTGCCCTATCAAATCACTTATATATCATGTAATCACATTGGTCAAAGATAAATCACAAATATCAAGTTCAATCAAATATTTGAAAGCACTCACCAAAAGTAGTGCCTCTACTGTTCGCGTCTGGAAGGTACTCCGGGTTTGGAGTCCAAATCTGCGATAAAACTTGATTTAAGAACTTTGAAAATCGATTAAAGTTCGAAACTTAAACGTTTCGTTCAATAAGAATCAAGAAATTGAAATTCACTTGGAGAATAGTCGTGAAACAGTTGCTCGCTTTTCAAACTGAAAAATTTTGTAACATGTTTACTTGGAAATAACTTGTGAGTCGAAAGTGCAAGGAAAACGGATTTATAGTGATTATTACCGCTTTTTCTAAGAGTACAAGTTCGGCTAGGTTCTAACGTATAGCCCTCGATAAACCAAGTAACAAATGTCCTAGATGGTTCTAGTGATATTCATTTATCAACTTTACCCAAGTCGCAAGTATATTTCTCTAGTCCTCGAGCGAAAATTTGGGCAGCATGCCCTTTGTATTTTCCTATTTTCAACCATTTTTGGCTTCATTATTTTCCTTAATCAAACCCAACGTTACACACAACACAATTCCATTTCAATAGCCATTCAATAGGCTCAAGACAATACAAGTACAAAAATTAGGCTAACAACAAGTGCTGAAATGAAGTTTAACAAAAGACAGATTTGACGGGTTTTTGCGGAATGGACACATCCGAGGCTACGCTTATCGGATTGGAACGCAGTTTGTGCCGTTTCGAAGCTAAGACACAGGGCTACAATTCTCATGAAAATCACTTAGACAAATTTCCAGTGTAACCTAGTCAAATTCCCAGTTCACAGAACCAAATTCCAACTAGTCGGCTAATTAACCGTACTACCTTTAAATGGCCATATCTCAGGCTACCAAATTCCGTTTAAGACGTTCTTGGAGGCGTTGAAAAGCTAAGATAGAATATTAAAACTTTCATGTTTTGGAAAATGGCTAAATCAGCACGGATCATAGTGAATAGACACTGTCAAATGGATGAACTGTCTAAAACAGATCACTAGATGCATCCTAGGGCAGCGAGGGTATTTTGGTATTTTCATAGGTTATGTTGCTCCGATTGGGCTGAAATTTTGTAGGCAACTATAAAACATCATTCTCTACAACTTTCATGTTTTATGCTAAGCCTAATTTGGCCTTTAACATAGGGCACTAAAACCGGACAGAACTGAAGCATACAATTCCAGAAATCTGAAATTTTGGGATTTCAAGGGCAATCTCTTCATTTTCTTGATTCAATCACTACCACAACCTCTTATACAAGCCTATATATATCATATACCACTCCTACAACAAGTATAAGAAGGAAATCAGTCAAACCCTATCTTACATACATCACCCCAAAATCATCACAACAACTTGTATAGCTACTAATCTAACTAAAACATGAGTTATATAACATCTTAAACAAAAATAAAAGAACCAAAGCCATGGGTCAAACCTTATACCTCAACAAAAGGGCTTGCAAGAGTAATACTTCACCTCCTCTTGAAATTTTTGGTTCCCTTAGCTTCCCAAGTTCACAACTCACAAGTTAATCGGTTTAGAATCTTGTTTCTTTCACTCAAATAGTGCAAATCAAGATGAAAGAAGGTTGTTTCTCTTGCTCTCTCTCTTGTCTCGGCCAAACCAGAAAAAAATGAGGAAGAATGAGCCAATTTGCAAGATAAGAAGGTAAGAAAATTAAGTTTAGTCAAAGCCACAAATTGCCAACACTTGGCACTACCAAAACCATCCAAAAATTTTTTTTCTTTCCTTGCATTTTGAGTCCAATATTTCGGCCAAGAGGATAGCTACGAGGGGGGAATATTTCCACCAATATCAAGGTTATGTGCTGGTAAGGAAATGGTAGTCAAGTGGGGTGTTCAATCGGTAGTGCACGGTACACGTCGGTTCGCACCGTTTTTCCTTAAATCACACGTACTAGGGTTTTTACTTTCTATTCACTAACTTTTTTTCATTACTCCTAATCACATATTATTTCTCACCTAAAAGTCACTCTTAAGCACCAAATTTGATCCTCGCTCCGTATCAGATAATTACACTACGGATACGCGTGAAAACCCTAACTTGCTCCAATCTTGAAAACAAAAAGTGAAACCCTACTTTTTAGGTTCATTTGCACTTATTGTGGAATGATTAGGTAGTAGGGCTCTAATAAATGAATAATTTCCAAATAAAAGGGCATTTTTGAGAAAAACATAAGGAATTTGCAAGTCCTCACAAATTCGGCCTCTATCATGGTGAACTAAAACCAGGCAGAACAGGGCACTAAGGATTTTCACTTCTGGAATTTTGTTACACTTAAGGTATAATTCACATTTCCAGCTCAAAACCGTCACTACTACCTCATATACAAGCTTGTATACATCATATACCATCTACACAATAAGAAATAGGGTTGAACAATACAAAATCTTACCTTACTAATGCCCCCAAAATCATCACAACTACTTGAATAGCTACCAATTTAATCAAAACATGGGTTGTATAGCAACTTAAACAAAAATAAAAGAACCAAAGATAAAGGACAGCCAATATACCTCTCAAAGATGCTTATAAGAGTTATCCATCACCTCTTCTTGTAATCCTTTTGCACACCAAGCTTTCCAAGTGCTCAAAGAAGGATTTAATCGGTTTAGAATCTTATTTTCTCACTCAAATGGATCAAACTCAAGATAACATGGAGTTCTTTCTCTTGCTCTCTCTCTCCCTCAAGATCACGATTTTCAGCTGGAAAAATGGAGAAGATTGGAGGCTAAAAAAGGTTATAAGACTTGGTCTTGGTTTGGATCAAAGGTGCTTGGATAGCCTCCACTTGTCACCACCAAAATCCATCTCAATTTTTTTTTCTTTTCTCTTGTTTTCTTGTCAAATATTGTGGCTGATGTATGAGATATTTTGAGGGTTAATTAGCTGAAATAAAATGACAAGATTAAGGTAATAAAGTATGGGTCAAGTGGTGTGTTTACCCAATAACAAACGGTACCCGTCGGTTCGAGCCGATTTTCCTTAAATTGCATATACTAGAGTTTTAACTTATAATTCACTAACTTATTATTATTGCTTCTAATCCCACATTTAATATCATCTAAAACTCACTTTTAATCACCAAATTTGATCCACACTTCGTACCGAATAGTCGCACTACGGATAGGCGTAAAACCCTAATTCATGCTGACTTAAAACACGAAAAGTGAAACCCTACTTTCTAGGTTCATTTGCACTTATTGTGGGGTGATTGAGTAGTAGGGCTATTATAAAGTAATAATTTCCAAATAAAAAGGGATTTTAAGAAAAAAATATAAGGAAATTTTTCCAGTCGTCACATATCCGATTGATAGTAAAATTTCCTTACTTGACCAAGTGTGGCTTGGGGCAAGGAGGAAGTGATCTTTCCTTTGTACACAAAAGATTGGTTGAAAGTTGATCAACTTAAAGAAACTTACTCTATAAAGTGATATTCAAACTCAAGAGGAGTTTGGTATTTGGTTTGATACTCTATCTCTTTTACTTACTGTCTTGATATATAAAATGATCATCTCTTCTACTCACAAGCACTTGTACTTTCTCACCAATTGCTCCATTGTATGGTATTTTAGAAAAAGAGGGCAAGTGCTTAAAAAGTGACTCACAATTTGGCCAGTTTTTAAACTACATAATTCACCCCCCTCTTAGGTTGTTTTCGATTCTTACAAAAAGCTAGCAAAAAAAAACAAAAATAGTATAAGAAATCAACGGGGTCTTGTTTGTGAGAACTCGAGAAAAATTATGGATATGCCTTGAATTTATTTTATTTTATTTACTTGGTTATTATAAATATTACATAAAAAAAATAATTGGTTAAATTAAATGTCGAATTAAATTTCTATAAAATTGAGAATTTAGAAATATTCTAGAATGGTGAAAATTTTTCTTATAGGGATATACAAATTAGAACAAATAAAGTTAGGGGTCAATGCATCAAATGATAAAACTATAGCTCTTAGTAAGCAAATAAGCTAAAACTAAAAGACCAAACCAACCTTGAATTTCGGTTAAACTACCATGCAGCCAACAAGCAAGCCATTAGAATTCTAAAATAGGAACCGAGAGAAGGAAATATTTGGAGAGTTTGGTCACCGAGTGGAGCAGCTTTGAAGTGTGTAGCACCGAATGGAAAATTGACCACCGAGTAGCATTTCCTTCCTCTCATTCTTGAGCCTTCTAAACAGAGAGATAAGTGAGTAATAAGAGGAGAAAATCTGTTGGCTACTTCAATTGACCGACTGCAGTTGAGAGAAAAGAACCAGGCCGTTCCTTCCTTTCTTTCTTTCTTTCTGAAACAAACTGAGTAAGTGGAACTAGGCGTGAGGAGAGGAAGTTGATTAACTCCATCAGCTGCTAAGCATAATCAAACAAACGAAAGCAAGGAAACGAGACAAATAGTGGGAGCAGACCTGAGGGAACAAACCTGGAAAGAAATCTGAACCTTCTGCAATTCCTAACTCTTAAAGGCAAGAGGTAAATTTCTGTGACTAATATCTACTTACTGAGTATAAATAAGTGTATATTTGAATTGCAAGTTGAGTTTTAGCAGAGGAAAGTGAGCTTCAACTGATCAGGGAAAATTCTGGTTTGAAACTCAAATGATCATTGACTGAACCTGTGAAAACTAAGTGATGATCGACTGAAATTGCAGGCTGTTATCAATGGAAAAATGGAAGAATATTATAGGAAATGCATGTAAATGTTTATTTGTGATATTATTTAAAGTTTAGCCATAGAAACTTGTGAAAGTTGGAACCTTGAGTTGAAAATAAAGAAAGAAAACCTGCTGGAATTCTTTTAGCTCATCCGAGTGGGGAAATGGGAAAGTTTCAGCTGACTTTTATGAATAATGACTCTAAAATTCTGTGTTAATCTGTAAAATGTTGGATAACATCTTGATTTCTTCATGCATGAGAAATTTGAGCATAAGATGGAGGGATTTAGTAGAAGAAATTCATCTTCATGTATTGCATGCTGCTATGCATCGGATTTACAGCCGAGAGAAGATATAAATCTTAGTTCAGTTTTTTTCTTGAATTTTGGTTATAAATTTCCATGTTTTGTTAAGGTTAATCTGTAGTTGAATAATCATCCCCTGCATGTTTAGTTGGAGCATGAAACTGAAGAAAAAACTATGAGAAAACATCAAATGTTAAACTGCTACATCGCTGAAAAATTTTGTTAGAGCCAAGGAAATGAGAGTTGATTATGCAACTTGTTGTTTGAAATTTTGGAGGCACTTACTAGTAAATGCATGAGATATGTCTCATCTATTGACCTAAAAGATATTTGCCTTTGAAACTAATAAAAACCTTGGAAATCCTAGCTGAAATTGTTGAAGAAAGTAGATGGAACCTGCTAGAATGGCCGAGAGAAAGAGAGATGAACTTTTGATCAATCTTTCCATTGAATTTTAGTTGTGAACTTTTATATGTTCTGTTTAAGGCTACTTTGTAGCTAGATAATCCTGTTTTGCATGTTGAGTTGGAGTTAACACAGAAGAAATTAAGGAAGTGATTGTATGTTAAGTTACCATTTTAATGACTGATGCAATTAGCTGATGACAGATTAGTATATATGGTTTCTTGGCTGGAAATTTTGACTAGGTGTTATTTGCCTTGGTTTATGCTGGACCGAATGTATACTAAGTAATTAGTGTTTTAAACAAGAAAAGGGTGGAGTTTTGTTGAACATTTTGAAATGTTTGTGCTGAAAGTCTTGCCTTGCTGACCGAATGTGTGAGGAAATGAAACTCTCATGAGATTTTTGAAAAATTAAGGTTAATTGGTTGTGAATCTATATGGAGCATTTTATAACATCTTGACCCTGTATTCCACGTTCATTTTAGTGAACTTGAGACCTGAAAAGCTGATGAATTTTGAGAGAGATTAAACAACAAAGTTGAATGGAAGTTGATTTGGC
Source organism: Coffea arabica (assembly GCF_036785885.1). Taxonomy (NCBI): domain Eukaryota; kingdom Viridiplantae; phylum Streptophyta; class Magnoliopsida; order Gentianales; family Rubiaceae; genus Coffea; species Coffea arabica. The sequence goes on from NC_092326.1 coordinate 15,588,815, forward strand.
CGAGAGAGAAGAAATGAAAAGTTTAACCAGGTTTACTCTTTAAGTTGGATTGAAAGTGATTTAATCTTAGTTTAAAAATCTCACAAGACTTTAAATTTGGTGTAGATGTATATCTTCATAGTTTTGAGCCAATAAACTTGATAAATTTTGAAGAGAAATGTGAGAGACATTGCTGGAATTTGTATCTTGTTTAATAAATCAAAAGACCTGGTTTCTACTGATCTAAACTCCAAATTTGGTGGGTGATTAGTGGCCTTATATGAATTGTATATTTACCTTAGGATAGTAAACCGGTTTCGCGCATGACTTTAACCCATAAAAGAGATATATGAGTTAATAAAGTATCCTAAAATAGTTATTTCTAAAACTTTCTTTATTAAGAGCCAATGTTGAATTTTAATACAATAAACCTAAAAGTGTAGAAGTAGTAAAAGGACAATGCTGCTTTCTTTTAAAATTTCACTAAAAGAGTAGTTAAATAATTATGGCAATTATAACTTGTCTCAGGAGACAGCGGTGTGCCAGAAAGCAATTCCGAGATCGAAATGTAACTTTTGATTTGGGTGAGTGTTTCCATATTTGTGTGTTTAAATTGCTTATGTATTACTTAAATGATGTTTATATGATTATACCAGTGCTTTTATTATGAAGTGTTTTCAATTGTCCGTCGCCTTCTAAGTCGGAAGTGTACTTTATCGTACTTGACTGAGTTTGAGATTGAAGGTTGATAATTGACCAAGTGTTATTGTACGCGTGCATGACTGTAAACCGTGCGTGTATTTTACCACACTGGCTGAACTGGACCCCAAAACCCTTTGTTCAACGTACTATTCGAGCCAGCAAAGGGCTTGGTCGGATAGGACAGTAGTTTTGGGTAAGTGCATTGATATGCTCGAATATTGCCACGGAGTAACAGATTACTAATATGACCATCTAAGTAAGGGAAATGTTTACTGTTTTGGAGGTTATAAGGAGGAGTTTGGCATAGTGTGTATTGCATTGAAGTGACTCAAATATGAGCATTGTATCCTTTTAACAGTGATTACTCAGTAAAGTGTTTCCTTATTTGTTTAATTTTGCTACTTGTTTAAGTATTTAATTGTTTGTTGCTTGCATGGAACCTCACTGGTTTCGCTCAAACTTTTAGTTTGTTTTCATTACAGGAATTGAAGTTTGAAGAATGATCAAGTTGAATTAGGAAGTTGTTTTGGAACATCCATTAGTGTGTATATATTGTAGTCATAATTTCCTTTATACCTTGAAATGGTCGAACCTTTTATCATGAGTTTGGTGTGATATTAAGAATGGATGTTTAGAACATATATTTTGTTTTTTGTATTGGATAAATTTATGTTTCAAGTTGATTGGAATTGTGCTTAGAATTAAACGTTCAGTTGTTTAATGAAAATGTTATCTTTGAAGTTAATGTGAGTGAGTGAATCTTGACGAGAGCCAAGCAGGCGGTTCGCTAACTTTTAGGGTACACCCTAGAAAAAAGTGAGATCGTCACATTGTCAGACAAAAACTCTAATAAATAACAGAATTTTAAATTTATCAAGGAAGAAAGAACAAACTAAAACTTGTAAATGTGAAGAGTAATCACGCTCGATGCTCGGATCGTTTACACCCTACCTACAACTCTAGAGGCTAAAATTCTAGAATGACACCAAAAAAAGATTTGCATGTTTAATAGGCAAAAGTGGTAAATGGTGCTTTCATCCATTTAGCTATTTCAGGGACCCGTAGGTATCAAATTACCTCAACAGCAACATATACAACATAAACTTCAAGTTTGTTGGCTATTCAAAAAAAAAAAAAAAATCATTCAAATGTAGTGCCATCCAATGCGATAAACAGGCCAAAACTAATTTCAAGAAAGAGAAAAAGAATATAGACATATATATATATATGCACACATGCACACCCACAAACACATAAACACACCCTGACATTCAGCGAGCATTTAGCATGTCAGGTTGTTTCTGGATTACATCAAGTTCCCTTTACCACCTCATAGGACAAGTCACTTGATTATTCATCAATTGGTATGTAAATATAAACAGCAATAAACCAAACACAAAAGAAAAAGAGAGAGAGAGAGAGAGAGAAACTAGTGATTCTCAAATCTCAAAGAATAGGACTGGCAAAGAAAAAAGACAAAAACTACCCCCTCTGGTGGAATTATAATGAATAATAGAACCAAGCAACCAACATAGCCACCATGCCCAAAAAGCTTGAAATATCACATCAAGAGAGGTGCAACTTCAGGGTGGTTTATACTTGGGAGCTCCAACAAAATGGTTTACATCTCAATTTTTGAACTCACAAGCAATGACAAAAATTATCACCAAGTAGTTATGCGATGCCAATGTTTATATCCTGCTTTGTACTACCATTGCATACACTGACAAATCACAAGCTATGTATTTCAAAAATAAGTATTTCCCTGCTCCCACTAAAAACATTTTTTTCTTTAGGCAACTCCCAATCAAAACATACCTGGTTAAAAACATCATAACTTTGTTGAGAAGGAACAACTGATTCAATTCTATCATCACTGTTTAATGTATAGAAAACAATCTTTCATGAAAAAAATTCAAGATGTGTTGGTTTATAAAGAGAACTCATATTTCATTAATCTCTTAAATAAAATAGTCCATCTTTCACTAATATTCAAATGGCTTTACATCAACACAAGAAATTGTTGCAAGATTCTACAGAAAGAGGTTCAACTGATTCAAATGACATAAACTAATTTACCAGAGAATAGTATGAAATTAAGACCCATCTGCGTAATATTGCACACAACAGAGTTCAAGTAGAGTGGGCGTATTCAAAATACGGATCTGGATCAATATCCCAAAAGAAGTAAACCCACAAAACTAGCATTTGGAAAATTTCTTGCTCTTAGATATTACCAATCATAGGAATTTGCAGTATAGACTTTCCAAACCAGTAATTAAAAAATATTGACTCTTTTATGCACCTATTTAACTAAGTTTCAACCCCAAATGGGGAATGATACGACGAGCAGTACCAACGTAAAACACTTCTTCAAGAATAGGACAACAATATGAGCTCATCAGAGCTATCCGAAATCTACGGACATCAGCAACAATACACAAAATCCAGCAATTTGATACTACTAGGGCAAGTCTAGATAAGCTGAAGCCGTCATAACGAGATCCATTTGTAATTATTACTCAAATATTAACATGTAGACCAGTGAAACCAAAGCAGAATATTGGTTTCATAACCTAGCTTGCTACAATCTCATTAAGTGAAGTACAATTTTCAAGCTCTTTTTCTCCATAACAAATGTGCATAAGTGATAGAGATAAGTGGCAAAAATCTACTATGGTTTGTAGGAGGCGTGGGAAGGATGTGTCGAATGCCCAAGCATTGATTTGGCATGCTTTTGATGACAAGGAACCTTTGAGAGTTGGTTTGAATTCTATGGAGTTTGTTTTCTGATTTTCACCAGCAGGGGTATTTTAGTAATTTGGCTAGCTGCGGGAATTTTATGTTTATGGTAATTTTCTGCTTAGTAATTATTATTGGTAATTAGTATTTTAGTTATTATGGGGAATAAGAACGCTTAGCTTTCTAGCTCTCTACTAGAATTCTATTCTAGTTAGGAGTCCTAATTAGAATTGGAATTGGCTTTGTTCTAGTACCTATAAATAATGACTTCTCCACAAAGGGAAGTCAGATTTTATCGTTAATAAAATTTTCCTGCAAACTCAACGTCTTTTCTAAGGATTGTGTGACACATCCTAACTTTAGGTATGATGCCTAAAGATCCCTAGGAGTGATTCCTAAGGATTCCTAGGAGTGACTCCTAGAATTACTAATCAGATTTTCATCTTCTTAAGCTTATTTTCTCATCCTATTCCAAGTTACAATTTTAAATTTGGGTGAAATTCGATATCTGAGCTTTTCTACAAAGCTGTTGCGCCTACCAAGTCTTCGTGCTGCGTCAATAAGTTACAGCTTCTCGCCTGTTAAATCTTTGCGGTTATTGTAACATATGAAGCTACCAGTTTATAGTAATTAATAGATATTCAATATTTGGCATCAGAATGTAACTTTTGACTACAAAATCCTGCAACATCCAAAACATTGTATTACTGTAACACCTGCAAATAAAAGAAAACAAACTTTCCTGCCAATAAATGCCATGCAAGCACATCCACAAACACATTGAAGACAATATTCCATGTAGCCCACAGTGCAACACAGGTCTAAACTAGAGAATAATCAGGGGGAATTTTTAGTACATAGAACCTGTAGTCTTAAGCAAAATATGTATTAAGACTCTGCATTCTACCTGTTACAATAGTTCATGTTTTCTAACTTCAAAACATGATGGTAACAACTAATTAAGATAAATTACAAGAATTCTAAAAACTGGAATCACCTTAGTAAGATAAAGAAGTATATCAAGTCATACATGTGACCTCTAGTATTCCATGTACATATGTAAATAGAAATTTATCAACAAAAACCAAGTAGAGATGGTAGAAAATTTGGCTCTGACACCAATAAGTTTTATAACTCAGAGAAACTCAGGGAACATTTCTTGCAGAAACTGTAAATGGCTTTTACACTGCACCATTAGTGTTGCAAGGATCTGTAGCAATTTTTTGTGAGAAATGCACATCAGGCACCATAACCATGGCCCATAAACTGCAGTACTGGATGTTGTCGATGTCAGTTTATCAAATAGATTCCATTAAATGATATCATTATTTTGACTGGTAAAGGGAGATGGTACTACTATGCACTATTCTGTAGCATTTTGTATGTAATTATTACTTGGATTTAAATGAGGGTTAGGCATAAGGATAATCTGTCATCATCAGATGAGTTGGACTAGGACTCTAGGATACTTTGTTGTTATGCAATTTGTGTCATACAATGGGAACTTTGGTGTTGGATTAACCGAAGTTTGTTTAAAGTACCATATTGCCTCTGTTTTGAAGTCGTGATCAGACCCTAGCTAGCTCAGCAGACTGACTTTTTGGAAACTAGTGAGTTTTTCATCACTCAGTATGCTTTCTCATCATCTTTTATCAATGAGCAGTGATGCTCTTTCATGTTTAAGTAAACTAGAAGTTTTATCCAATGCATGGCATAATATCCATAGCTATCAGCAAAAAACAATATTAAATTTTATTATTCATGCTTGTTTCAGGTAAAAAGTTTTTCAACATATATTATAGCCCTTATGGGGCTACAGCACTAAAATGCTAAAGACCACCATAGCCATTCTACATAAGTATGTAGTTGCATCTCAGACTAAAGTCACCTAAAATAGCAAGCAATCCCTCTTACTTTTTACTTCTAAATGCCATGTTTTGTAAGTAACAATGCCAAGTAGAGTCTACAAATCATAGACATGAAGAACGGTGAAGTTTTCTTTGTACTTCTTACTAAAATCCACAAATCAAATGTCACGGGGTAACCAAATTGTTGCCTATCCAGTTTTAGATTATCAAGCTGAAACAAATTGTTTTGCAACAATCAAGGATAAAGAAAATGAAACCCGTCTCCTTTCTTCCTTTCTCAGCAGTTCACTTCCCTTCTTTTATATTCTCTTTTGTCCCATTCTTTCTGATTTATCTTTTTCAAAGAAAGAAGAGATGGATCTGTGTTTATATAGCTAAAATCACATGTCAATCAAAACTGAGTCCTGAGCAGTAAGAACTGAATATTTCTCTAAAATTACATTGAATTTCCATGCATATACCTTCAGCTTCCAAAAAGTTATATCTGATGATTAAGAGGATTCCAGACTACACTAAACCTCTGATTTTGCTCAAGGGCTGAATCCCTAGAGTCCAAAATGGATAACGGTATCTTGATTAGTACTGTTTCCAAACATGACATATGCATATGGAGAAAGCCACAAGCTGGCCTGTAGCTAAGCAGTCAAAAAAGTTTTTCCACATCTGCTTCTCAATCCAAATACTAAAGTACACATGTATTTCATCTACCATAAAAATAAAAAAAAAATTCTCTGATAACTTTCTATGCACTTAAACTGGGAAAGACAGCATAATAGCATCAATGGCTGCCAGTTTACACATTAGGTAACATCACTCAGGTAAGCTGTTGGTTTAAGAGTACAAAATTTTAAAGCTAAAAACTTTAAATTGCAAAAAGAAAATCACAATCAAGTGTTGGAAATGTTTGGTAAGGAGTTCTGCAAGTCAGATAAATTAGAAAAGAAACTCATGATAGTACCTTGTAATTCAGTCAAATGGAAGCTATATCATAGTCGTTTCCAAGGCTGCGTTTCTGTGAGATGTTTTGTCCTGAAAAGTTCATCATAAGCTTCTTAAATGAAAAAAGGAAAATGTAAAATGTGTTCTTAAGTATGACAAGAAAATGCATCATAAAGAAGAATTAAAAAGAAAAGAGCAATACCTACGTTACTTACAGTGTCAGACAGGTGATCCTTAAGAATGTACATTGACTGCAACTTTGCCTCTAGAGTATCTTTTGACAACTGGAACTTCATATCTAATTTTCCCAAGTTCGATCGTGCATCACCTTCAGGCTGAAAACAGAGTATAGTTGCATAGTGTCCTTAAGGCTCCATTTTAATCAATAAACCGGGGAAGTGAAAGAAAATGCGTCAAAATATAATGGACAGGTGTGTCATAACTACGCACGCATGCGTGTAAAAAGGGTCTAAAAAGTTGATAGGCTATCTCACAAGCAGGACTGAATGAAGAAAAAAAATGCAAGTATTTTACTTTTACGATGACTATATGCTCTGTTTTCTTAAATTCTTTAACATGCTAAAATTTTCTTATCAGCTCATCCACCTGCACCTATGACCACTTTGATGATAACTAGTATTATTTTTGTCATATTTTGCATGCATCTTTATTGTCTTCTCTTTTTTCTTTTTTCTTTTTCACATGCTTAAACCCTTTCTCTTGCTCTTCCAATTTATAACCAGTAGATATGGAGGCGCACTCCATCCATATGCACTTCGTCAAAAATCATTATTAATTGCTGCAAGCATATCAAATCATTTACATAAGTAGATATAAGGAGAAAATGAAAATGTCGAGTAAGGAGTGGATGTTTATAGGGATGACAGCGGATCGGGTATCTTCAAAAATCCCTCTTACCAAACCCTAACCCACATATCTATATATTTTACAAAACCCTATCACGTAACCCTACTAGTTTTAACTTCCATTACCAAACCCTCTTCACTCATAGGTTCAAATTGCCCATCGGGTACCCTCTACCTACAAAGCTTAGTAGTTCAAAAAAAAGTTAAACTTTATCAAACAAAAATGAAAACAAACATCATGTTAAATTAACACACTATATAGAGTTTTAAACTTGAGTAAAGCCTAGAGTTTGCATGGGAAAAATCCAACATTTAATGAATGGTTAAATCAACATTTTTCTATTTTTAATCATAATTGTCTTCATTTGTGTTGGGTTAGAGTTGTATCTTATTAGATTATAAAAATTAAGAAATGTGTTATCAGACTATAAAATTGGAAAAACACACACATATATAAGGTATCAGATATAGGTTATCGGATTTTTAGGATTCTCTTTCCAAACCCTATCTGGTTACCCGTCGGTAACTCCTCATCAAGACCAAAACCCTAATGGATAACCCATTAGTCGTGTAATCAAATTAACCATTGGGTTGGATACCGGCGGGTATTGGATTTTACCCTATCCCTTTCCATCCCTAGATGTTTACTTCAATTTAAATATCCTTGTACTCAGGATCAGATGTGGTAGTAGATGAGAATGGGATTTCTACCCAATTAGTTATAGATAAAAATTAGATCTCAACCCAATTTGAATTTTGAGTTCAGACTTTTCAAGCGTAATATAACTATCTTTCTTGTTCGATCTACGAGAACAGTACATTTTAGTTTCTTAGCACAAGCTGAGCCTTTTAGTAAGGGTAACAGGGAATTCAAAAGGTGATACTGTTTGTTAACACCAAACACTCTCGCTTTATATATTGAACAGATTTGATACAAGTCATACTGACACGTCAGCTATAGCTTGAACTCCATAACAGCTATAATCCTCTTTTGGTTGACTGTTTTTAAAAATATAAAAAAGAATCTTATCGCTATGCATCAATTGCTTGATATAGTAAATGTTGACTTGTACCTAATCTCCTATAGCAGAAACACAAAATGACACAGAGCATTGAATAAGATAGGTCTACAAATATAAAGTTTTTCATCTCTCTCTCTCTCTCTCTCTCTCTCTCTCTCTCACAAACAGACAGAGATAGTATCCATCCTCACAAATAAATTTACTTAAATGTTTCATATCATTGTCAGTAAAGTTTGTATATGCTAAAAAGAACCCAAAAACCATTTAGATGTCCTGAGATCCAGCCATTAACTGTCATGAGTTGTGAAATTCCACGTCATAGAATTCATGTGGCAAGTTTGCCTACACGTGTTGAATAAAGCTCACTATTCTTCTCTAAAAGGAAAATTTTATAGTAAGGCAAAGAAATCAAATTACAGCCCATTAAAATAATTAGATACCTTTATAGTCCACACTTAGCACAGGGTTAAGAATGCCTGATAAAATAAATTTCCATCCTAAAGGACTTACTTGTTTAAATTTACGATCAAGACGTATTTCCAATATGTCGGTACAAGTAATGTCCTTACAACTAAAATGACCAAACCCCACCTCACCACAGACCAACAAATACTCAAACTGAAAAGTAGATATGATTTTTGTTTGTGAGGAACTAGCTTTTAATCTTCCAGACAAACATACAAAAATACGATAAGGAAATTTCATACTGGTTGATATCACATACCTGATCTTTTAGTACATCATCATGCCACTCTCTGTGAAACTTTTGCAACAACAGGGTTAATAATCTTTGCAATTCCGGCAGCACCTCAGCTGGAAACAGATTTTGAATGTCATCTTTGTTGACAGTCTCGTACACACACCTCCGGATTAAGATCCGAAGGCAAACCAATAGCTGCACGACAAGATAAATATCATTCATACCAGCTTCCTAATATAGGTATCAACAGATTTTCAGAGCCACAATAAACCAAAGATAAAATAAAAATCAATGAGCCACCATCAACTTTGATACCTCTCATATACCCCAAAAGGCATTAACAAATAATTACAAATTCAGGAAATTTTCTGAACAAAGAAAACTTAGGAATTTCGATTATGAAGATCATTTGCTCTGATTTCTCAACAGAATGTAACCGTACAATATATTTTGTGAAAGATTACAGATTTCCTATATTTTAATTAAGCTTCAAGTGCGCACTTTTCACTAACTTTTCCCAAAATTTGTATTGTCAAAATGGCACTTGTAACTAATATTTCCTAATTATGGCGTCTATAAATGATGAAAAAGAAAGAAAGCAAAATGAATTAAGCATATTGGAGATGAACTAACTGAAAGAAGTGAGTAAAAACCAGTAAATTTTCGGTTAATTATTTTCTCTCTTCTAAAAGGGTTAAAGCATTTTATTCTACAGACTAAATAAATCAGCACACGCAAATAAGTAATTGCAAACAAACAATTGCAAAAGAGTCCGACTTATAACCAGAAAAATAAGAAATATTTTGAGAGAGGGAGAGAGGCAACAGACGGAATCGAGTTCGGCGTCGTTCTGAAGTTGGAGCATTTGCCGAAAGATTTGGCGGTCGGCGTCATCGAGACCGGTCTTGCGGGTGCGCCAAAGGGCTTGGAGAATATACTCGACTGATTCCTTGGAGTTGGCCCTCACCAAAACTGGCAAGTGCCGCCATAATCCATGGTTTCGGTCCGTCATCGCGACGATACTTATTTCACAGTTCTCTCAATCATGCAGAAAGGCACAAATTTCAAAGATGGGAATTGCGACTTGGAAGGACCGGTGCAGAGGGTAACGACTTGTTTTGTCCTCTTCTACTTGGGGCGTGAATTAACCGCTCGACGCGTGGCTTGATTTCTTTATATCGACCAACAATGCCCAATGATCTCTTACAAATGTACTAGGAGGCATAAGCCACGCGTGAAATTCCTTGGCCAGCATTTAAAAAATTCAGAAGTCCTGAAAAGTTTATTATTAGATGCATAGGTATTCATCTGAATCCGTGATAGTTCAATCCCCGCATTCTTCCCTTAACCCCTTTGAGTCATCCCCTCCTCCTAGTATAGAGTAGAAATATGTATAAATTAAAATTTATCATGTCCGATAAAAATAAATAAATAAATAAACCACACGTCAACACGTTAAAGTTCTATCTATATATGTTTAACTTTTGAAAAAATTATGTAGAATATGCTATGTTATTGGTAATTTTCAAATGAGCATTATATAATGGGAAAACAATTAAGAGTGAGAGTCTTAATTTAGAGATCATTTAGGATCCAATGATTTTGGTGTTTACACTTAAAGTAGAAGAGTTGGTAAAATTCTATTTATATATGTCTAACTTTTAAAAAAAAATTATGTTGAATAGGCTATTTTATCAATTATTGTGAAATGAGCATTACATGATGGAAAAACAATTAAGAATGAGAACATCTTGATTTAGAGGTCATGTAGGATTGAGTGATTTTAATGTTTACACTTAAAGCAAAAGAGAGAAGAAAACAAATTTAGTTAATTTTAGAGATATTTTTTTTCTATCTAGCATAAATAAGTAGGAGACATTTCTTATTCTCAAAAAGAAATGAAATTTTACAAGTTAAATAATTCACTTTTGAGATTTGAGAAAAATGAGAAAGGAAAGGTTATGAACCAAGTTTAAGCAATCGAACCGTGCCATGAATTTGAACGCTTTTTTTTTACAGTTTTTACTGATTTTTGACAAAAGAAGTTATGTGCTACTGACCAACACGAGAAGAAACCGGTCTGCAATTGGACCAGTCAGTCCAATTTGGGTATAACAACACCACTTCGAAAAGTAAATTAGGAAGTGCTGCCTTCAAACATTAAGTTCGTGACTCAAAGCTTGTGAGATTAGATATCTTAAAGAAAAAATTGAATAATTACCATGTTTATGTCTTTCTCATCCTAAAGCTTTTATGATAGTAGAAACCGTTACATCAGAATTAGGATATGGAGGAATTTTAAAACAAAGACTAGATGATTTAAAAGAAGAATTAGTTAGATTTCATTCAGGTACATGGTCTGATCCACAAAAGAATTATTCTACTATTAAAAAGGAGATTTTATCTATAGTATTATGTATATCAAAATTTCAAAACGATTTGTACAACAAAAAATTTTTACTTAGAATAGATTGTAAATCGGCAAAAGAAGTTTTACAAAAAGATGTTCAAAATATAGTTTCAAAATAATTTTTGCTAGATGGCAAGCAATTTTATCAATATTTGATTTTGAAATAGAATTTATCAAAGAAGAAAATAATTCTCTTCCTGATTTTTTGACAAGAGAGTTTCTACAGAGAAATGGAGCAAAGTAAGCAATTGCTCAAGGTAATCCGAAAAAGATACAATGATAAAAATAATACGAAAAAATATCTTTGTATTATTTCAAGAGATACAATACATTATGTAGTTCAAGGAGAAAAAATTAAGAGAATTGAAGTCTATGATATTCCAAAATATGATGAAGTGAAGATGAGACCTTCAAAAGCTATTATTAGTATTAGATAACGATGTTTTGCAAAAAGGAGAATGATTGATCTTACAATATTACAAAGAGAATGGGCTAAAAGAGTCCATGGAGAAGATAATGAGTCAATAGAAGGATATAATTATGAGATCAGAGAGAAAAAACAAAATTAAGTTGTATTATTTGTTAAATTTTGCAGGATTATGGATTCAAAATCAGGAAGTTCTAGACCTAAGACTCCTCAAGATTATGAGATGAGTCTTACTCCTGTAAATCAAAATAGATTTCAATTATTGCAAGATTTTCCAGCATTGACTTATAGTCAAGCTGCTCGAACTCCAACTTCTTCTCAAATAAGACCAATTCAACAAATTCCAAGAACCCCTGAAAAAACCAATGAAAATCCCTATTTCACAAAACCCTTTACTCAATACATTACTTTAACTAGATTTCAAGAAGTACTTCTTTATAATACACTCAATTCCTTTATTCAAAGATTTTTCCCTTCAAAATGCTTTGGCAACCAGATGACCCATCCAAAAATTTAGATTATTATGAATTAATTCTCACAGATATTCAATTTGTGGAAATTTTCCCTATTCCAGATAAAAAGAACCCAGAAATAATCAGCCATTCAAAATGCATTACAAAGAAAGTTTGTTCTCCTAATGAATGGGTTTCTCTTTATTCAAAGAAATCCTTCTCAACTAAGTTTATTCCAGATGGATTCACTTATCAAGATTACAAAATGGCTTGGTATTGTGCTTTTTTGTATAGACCTTTCAATCATTCATGGTTCTTCACATTCAAAGAAACTTGTAACAGAGAATTCCCAATTTGGTTTAATCATTAGTGGCAATGGTTTGGGTCTCAAAAAGAAATTCTACCTCCAAACGTTTTAATGGGATTTCAAACTTATCTCAAAAAAGCAATGGGGGAAGAGTATACAAGGCCAATTTTATTTCATATGGAGTTCAAAGTTCCATGGATTTTTTGTTGGAGTTTCAAAATTCATCAAGAACTAGAAAAATCACTTCCAATGTCACTAATCAGAGAATTCAAGATCAAATGGTTGATAGGATTCAATCAAAAATTCTGTGATCAAAAGAATGTTTTGAGATTTTTAGAAATGGGAAAAAAGCTCAAATGGATAAATCCAAATCAGCAGACTGTAAAAGGAGTTAATACCCCAACAACTCCACAAAAGAAAGAAAGAAAAATCAAGCAGCTCAGCCTCAGAGACAATTGCAAATGATTTCTTAATGCAGAAGATGATGCAAAATCTGGAGATGTTTAAAGAATATTTGAATTATTTACAGAAGCAAGACAAAAAAGAAGAAGACAAAAAGGATGAGTCAGCTGGGTCATCGTTAGAATCTACTTTTGATCCTTTCGATGGTCCTTGTGCTCAAGACCCGGTAGACTTTTGATAAAGTTATCAGCCAAATTTCAAAAGAAAATTTCAAAAGTAACCAATCAGATGAAGATAAGGTGTCGGCAGAAAAAAGCAAATGAAATTCAAATGAAAGTGTCGGCAATGAAATGAAGATGAAATTCAAAGGAAAAAAGCTCTATAAATAGCATTCAAAATCCAATGTAGAGGCATCGAGTGTTTTAGCTATTACAGGAAACTCTCTGAAAACCTCTTACTTCTAGTTTCGAAAATCCTCTGTACTTACATTTCAATATTTTAATAAAGACTTGAAGTTTGATTTTCATCTTAAAGGCTCTACAATTAAAAGCTTCCGTTTTAAAAGCTACTCTGATTTTCCGTAAGTTCTTTATTATGCTTATCCAATTTATATTATTAGCTTTAATTTATACCTGGGTTGGTTTTGGTATCAGAGTCATACCATAGTTATTATTATTTTGAATTATTTCCTATATTAAATTTCTAATTCATGCATTCATGTTAAATATCTCATTTAAAATTTTATCTTAAACATTGGTTGTGAGAACCCGTAATTTGCATTTTCTAGGTTTTCGCATTTTTCATGGCTTGTTTTCTGCACTTTCTGTATCCGGAAAATTTTCTAGATAAATTTTATGAGTAAATATAATTTTCAGATGATTTTTCTAGTATCAAATAGATTTTGAGAAATTAAGAGCGTATACCGGACGTGGGACCCACTAGTGTGACAAGTTCGGAAAATTTCGGCCAACCAGATTAAGTTTTGGATAGTGGAAATATTTTATCGGGTGTTAAGAGATAATTAGAGGAAGCTATTTGGATTGATGTGAGAGGGAACAAAGTGATAGACTTGCATTAAAAATGTGACAAGTGTCACCATAAGATTTAGTCTTGTCATTTGACCACTATTCATAACTTTACCATTTAATTAAAATTGGCCAAAAATCACTTCATTTTGCAAGCTTCTTGGCCGAATGATCTTGCTCAAGAAAGAAAAAAAAGCTCTCAATTTCTTGCTCAATCTTCAAATCCAACCAATAAAACTCCAAATCATTCCATAAAATCTCTTTGCTAAGTGGTCTTGAGGTGTTTGGTGAAGTTATTTGGAAGGTTAAGGTGACCCATAGCTCTCTCTCTCTTGTTCTTAAGGTAAGTTGTGAAGAACCACCCTCCTCCTTTAATTGATGCTTAAATCATGCTTAGTGGTAGTATAAGATGCAAGTTTATGGATTATATCTTGATTTTTGGTTGAATTGATGAACTTTTATTATTTTTGGGGATTTTTCTGTTTTAATATCAGTATGATTGTGTGGTCATATATGATGATTGGAAATGATGTTTAATGACTCTAGGAGGTGGGAAAAGTGATTAATTGCAACCAACTTCTGTTTTGGACCAAAAATTGAAAAGTGAGGGTTTTGTGATGAACATTCTGTCTGAAATTTAGGTCCTAGATAGAGGCCAAATTGGCCTTAGCTCAAAACATGAAAGTTGTAGGGAATGACATTTTAGAGGTGCCTACAAAATTTCAGGTCAATCGGAGTAGCGTAGAGTGAGAAAAGTCGAAATTACTATTGCTGTTCTGGTTTTACTCGAAATTGGGATTTGCGACTGTAATTGGTTGTTTTGGCTGGAATTTCTTCTGAATGGGTTGTTGAGGCCTTCTGATGAAATTTAGCCCTGTTTCTTAGCTTTCAACTAGTTTTGGAATTTCTGGATTTGGACTTGTAGAGCCTGAGTTATGATGTTTCCGCTAGAATGCGTTTTGGTGAATCTGTTTTACGTTGTTGATGAAGTATCTTGCATTTTTGACTTGTTTGCACTCAAAACTGGGTTGAGTGACCTTCTGTGATGTTGTAGCCCTGTCTTTTAGCTTCGAAATGGTGGGTCTTGCACCCTCATACGATAATCGTAGTGCATTTGGTGCTATTACCGCAAAGTAAAGTCAAAACCTGTTTTTTTCGGGGCCAAAGTTAATTGCATGTCCGAAATTTCTGGTTTCCTTTAATGTTTGTATATGTTTATGGAACCCTATTGGGGTCATATTTGGCATTGGTTTATGACTCGTTATCGAGTCTCCTTGTACTTGTTTGCATGTTTTAGGGCTTGCTTTCATTCCGGTCATTTCCTAGCTAACTTTTGTACTTGTACTACTTTGAGCCTAGTGAACGGCTTTTGAAAATGAGATGACTTTTGTGTGAGATGTTGGGACTGATTTGAGAAAATAATGAAGCCTTGATGGCTGGAAAATAGGTAAACACAAGGGATATGCTGCCGAAATTTTACTTGAAGGCTAGTTGGATTTACTTGTGATTTGAGCGAAGGGCTTTTGGGTTGTTTGCGCCTAGGTCTTCATGTTATCTTTTCGTTTCCAAGAAAATCATGTTTTTGCACCCTTGCATTAGTATTTTTTTTTTGGCAAGGCGTACGACGTGTAGTCGAGCCTCACTTGTGCATTCCGTTTACTCGATTTTGGATATGAAACCTTCAATTGGTTTATTTTGATTATTTTAGGGTTTCTTGGCGATTAAGGCCAATCTGAAGTGAAACTTTTGAAGTTGAGCCTGTGAGTGTACCACTCCCCTCCATTGCTGTTTAACTTGATTTCTGCTCTGCAATCTGTTTAATTTGTTTGAGACGAGGGTGTACTTTATCACACTCGTTCTCTTGTCTGTTCATATGCCAATTTACTATGCAAAATTTGAATCTGTTATTTGTATATGTTTGGACGTCGTTTGGAGGTTAATATCCAACGACCTTTCTGTGACCTATGAGCTCAAATCCTGTGGCTAAGTTATTCGAGTCGGGCCGGCAAGGGCCTGGACGATTAGATAACGAACCACGGTAGTCTGTTTTGGGATCTTTGGGTATTGAAACCCTTGATTCCGAGTATACTCGAGTATTACCATTTTTGTTCGTTTGAGGTGAGCGGGCCCGGTAAAGGGGTGTTTGGTGGACGGAATTCGGTGCGAAGTGGGTCTACGGACGCGTTGGTTCAATATACGTTGACGAAGAGTCAACCGGTTTGGATCAAGTACTGCGCCGGAAATTTGGCTCCTGAGAGCCACCTGTATCCTTCCTATGTGAATCATTAGTTACTTTACTTTACATCTGGCATGTGTATCTGATTTGTTAAATGTGAAATGCCATGATTTTTCTGCTATATGTTTGGTACCTCATTGAGCGCAAGCTCACCCCGTTCTGTTCCTTTTTGTTTTCCTTACAGGAAAATAAATACTTTTGGACTGGATTTGACAAATGACTGCCAAATTGAGCTAGTTGAACATATCTTTTGTATAGCTCATGTATTAAAATCCTAAATGTACTTTTGGGAACTGTTTTCCTTGTGATTTGGCAAACCAGACATGTATCCACTTTTGAATACTTTTGTATGCCACTTTGGCTTGTAAATGTTAAGTTTCAAGATGGGAATATTTGCTTGGTATTTGGTTGGGTTTTGAGGGGTCGGTTACTATTCATCGCCGACTTCGATTTTATTTTTTATTTTTTTTTCCCGCGTTGGTAAGTTTCGGGATGTATTAGCTCGTTCTATACCGACCCGTTAGTCCTGGCGAGAGTTGGGCAGGCGGTCTGCCAAACCCTTTGGTTCGCCTTAGGGTAAGGTGGGGCTGTCACATTGGTAATACTTTGAAGCTTTGTAGGTTGGTTGGTAAGTCCAGGATAGGATGTTCCACGCTTAAGTTCGGTTGTTCCTGATAAGATAAAAGATTAAACAAGATATTAAACATGGCCGCATTTCTTAGACAATTGAAGATAGGATCTAGTTCAAAACAACCAAGCATAGTACAAAGTCATGAATATCATATGCCTGTAAATAATTCAGATTGGACTATTCCCGAAGAAAAAATAGAACACATTTACAGAATAGGTCCCTTAGATTTCAAAACAGCTTTATCCGTTAAAACTCATGAAGAAACAATATCTATTCAAGAAAAATATCAATCCATTCCATTATTGAATCATAATACAATTCAAAAGTATCTTAGTAAAGGATATAGATATATTCATATAGGATTAATTCAAATTGCAGTAAAACCTTTATTCCATCTAGGAGTTGATACTCCTATATATCTAGCTTTAAGAGACACAAGACTTAAAAAATATAAAACTTCAATTTTATCTATGATTCAAACAAATGTATGTAATGGACTAATTTACTTTAATTGTGCTCCAAAATTTTCAATAGATTTAACTGATACCATGCCATTTTGTAATCTTGATAAGTGAATCCATCTGGAATAAACCTAACTGAGAAGGATTTCTTTGAATAAAGAGAAGTCCATTTATTAGGAGAACAAACTTTCTTTATAATGCATTTTGAATGGTTGATTATTTCTGGGTTTTTTTTATCTGGAATGGGGAAAATTTTCACAAATTGAGTATCTGTGAGAATTAATTAATAATAATCTAAATTTTTGGATGGGTCATCTGGTTGCCAAAAGCATTTTGAAGGAAAAAGTCTTTGAGTAAAGGAATTGAGTGCATTATAAAGAGGTACTTCTTGAAATCTAGTTAAAGTAATGTATTGAGTAAAGGGTTTGGTGAAATAGGGATTTTCGTTGGTTTTTTCAGGGGTTCTTGGAATTTGTTGAATTAGTCTTATTTGAGAAGAAGTTAGAGTTTGAGCAGCTTGACTATAAGTCAATGCTGGAAAATCTTGAAATAATTGAAATCTATTTTGAGTTACGGGAGTAAGACTCATCTCATAATCTTGAGGAGTCTTAGGTCTAGAACTCCTGCTTTTGAATCCATATCTTGCAAAATTTAACAAATAATACAACTTCATTTTTGTTTTTTCTCTGTGATGTCATAATTATATCCTTCTATTGACTCATCATCTATTCCATGGACTCTTTTAGCCCATTCTCTTTATAATATTGTAAGATCAATCATTCTCCTTTTTGCAAAACATCATTCTCTAATACTAATAATAGCTTTTGAAAGTCTCATCTTCACTTCATCATATTTTGGAATATCATAGACTTCAATTCTCTTAATTTTTTCTCCTTGAACTACATAATGTATTGTATCTCTTGAAATAATACGAATATATTTTTTCGTATTATTTTTATCATTGTATCTTTTTCGGATTACCTTGAGCAATTGCTTACTTTGCTCTATTTCCCTGTAGAAACTCTCTTGTCAAAAAATCAGGAAGAGAATTATTTTCTCCTTTGATAAATTCTATTTCAAAATCAAATACTAATAAAATTGCTTGCCATCTAGCAAAAATTTGTTTTGAAACTATATTTTGAACATTTTTTTGTAAAACTTCTTTTGCCGATTTATAATCTATTCTAAGTAAAAAATTTTTGTTGTACAAATCATCTTGAAATTTTGATATACATAATACTATAGATAAAATCTCCTTTTTAATAGTAGAATAATTCTTTTGTAGATCAGACCATGTTTCTAAATGAAATCTAACTAATTTTTCTTTTAAATCATCTAGTCTTTGTTTTAAAATTCCTCCATATCCTAATTCTGATGCATCGGTTTCTACTATCATAAAAGCTTTAGGATGAGGAATACATAAACATGGTAATGATTCAATTTTTTCTTTAAGATATCTAATCTTTTGAGTTTGTTCTTCAGACCATGGTTTAGGATTTTTCTTTAATCTATTAAATAATATGGAACATTCTTGTCTTAATTTAGGAAAGAAGTCTGCAATATAATTTAAACATCCTAAAATTCTTTGCAATTGATTTTTCTCTTTTATTTCATTTGGAAATTTATTTGCAAATTCTAAAGCTCTATTTATGGGCTTTATTGTTCCTTTATCTATATCATGTCCTAAAAATCTTAGTTTAGTTTGGAATAATTTCATTTTAGATGCTGACATTACCAATCCATTTTTCTTAACTACCTTTGAAAATATATTTAGATGTTTAAAATGTTGTTCTAAAGATTCTGAAAATATTAACACATCATCAATATAAACTATACTAAATGAACTATAAGGGTTGAGTATATCATTCATTATATTTTGAAATTCTGAAGGTACATTTTTTAATTCAAATAGCATTACTTTCCATTCATAATGGCCAAAAGGTGTTGTGAAAGCTGTCTTATATTTATCTTCAGGAACTATTATTATTTGCCAATATCCTGATTTTAAATCAAAATTTGAAAATATTTTTGCATTACATAACCTATTTAATAAATCCTTTTTATTTGGAATTGGATATCTAATCCATTGTAAAACTTTATTTAATGGTTTATAATTAATAACTAATCTTGGAACTCCTCTTTCTTTTTCAGCTTGATTCATAACATAAAAAACTGCACAACTCCAAGGTGATTTTGAAGATGTTATTAATCATTTATCTATTAATGTTTTTATTTCTTTTTTACAAAATTCTAGTAATTCAGTATTCATTTGTATAGGTCTAGCTTTTGTTGGAATATTTTTCTCATTAAAATCCTTTTCATAATGTAAATTGATCATATGTTGTTTTCTATCCCAAAAAGCATTCGGAATGTCTGCACAAATTTCTTTTTAATTAAATCTTCTAATTCTAAAATTCTTTTTTGCATTTTTATTTCTTTTAATTGTTCTTCAATTTTTAAATAAAATTTTTCTTCCTTTATGTAATTTATATGTTGTTTAATTTTAGTAATAGTACTTGTTGTTTTATAAATAGAGGATGATTGTAATATTTGTAATTCCCTTTGTCTAATTGGAGTTAAAAATTTAAAAGTAATAGTTTTTCCCATAATATTAGTAGAGACTCCTTCATATCCTACTGAAAATGGATATATTTGAATTAAAAAAGGTGTTCCTAATATTATATCATTACTTATATTTTTTACAATTAAAAAATTATGTCTAAGACAATAATTGTTATTACATATTGGTCCTTTTGTAAATTTATATTTTACTTATAAATTTTCTCCATTTGCTGCCATTAATGTTTCATTTGTTCTTTCACAGTATTTAGTGGGAATTATTCTTTCTTTTATATAGCTTAAATCTGCTCCATTATCCAATAAAACTACACATGTCTCTTTAAAATCTTCTACTATTATTGTGACTAAAGCATACCACTTTTGAATTGTCATTTTTTCTATTATATTTAGATATTATTGTTCATTTACTGGTTTTTTTGGAATAATTATTTCTTCTGTAGTTAATGTTTTTAAAGTAGAAGATTGATCTTTTTTATTTTCTATTAATGTCATTTTGGCTTCTATTTCTAAATCTTTAGTTTTTAATTCTATAATTTCTTGTTGTAATTGTTTCACTTGAGTCTTTAAACTATTAATTTATGTTTGAAGATCTCTAGTAGTTTCTTTTTTCATACTATTTATATTAGGATATTTATCTATTAATTTTGAAATACTAAATGGTTCAATTATTTTTGGTATCTTATCTTCTTGTATGATTAAATTCTTTAATCTTTCTAAATATTCTTTTTTAGCTAAAGGATCATCAATTTTTTCTATTATATCTAATAAAAATTCTTTATCTTCCTTTTTTGTAAGTACATTTATGTATTTTGGGTTTGTAATTATATTTATATATTTTGGATTATTTGAACAATTACAATCTTCTTTACCATCTGAACTACTTATATTATTGTAATAATTATCTTTATTAGATTTTTTATATCTTACTTATTTTTTGTCCTTTTTACTTTTCTTTTTATATGCTGATGGTGATTTAATTCTTTTTATACCAAATGCTTCACAGAATGATCCTATTTCTTTTGTTTTAGAACCATACTTAATCTGAAGTTTTAATTCTGAACATCATATTAAATCTTCTTTTTTCACAAAAGCAAATAATTGTCCAAAAGTAATATTTTCAAATGAAATAACATCTGTTCCCATTTCTTTTTGTAAGTTATCCATTATCCTTTGTGAAAATAAACTTGGTAATCCTATAATAAATCATTCTTTCCAAAATGAAGCATTACAATCTGGTCTTCTTAATACATTTGTTAAAAACATATCTTTGTACCATCTAAAGTTTGACAAAGTTGGACATCTTACATTTATTAAAAATATTTTATTCGCATTTAACTCTTCTTTTGGATTTCCTATAAAATACATTATTATTGTTATAATTAAAAATTCTGTAGCATCTGATTATACTTGAATATTTCCTTGATCATCTTCAATATCTTGTGTATGATCTAGTATTGATAATTTATCTTGAATTGTTAAAGTATTATCCCACCAATTTTTTAATTGTCCTGTAAATCTTGATACTAATAATGTTGCAATATTTCTTTCTTGAATATTTTTAAGCTTATAAGCTAATCTAGCTATTCCCATTTCTTGTAAAGTATTTAATACTTCATATTGTGATACCCCAACTTTTAGGATCATCTTTTGTTTAGTCTCAAAGAGAATATTACGGTTTCTTTAGTTTATTTTTATTTTAAAAACATTATTTTGTTTTAAAGAAGAAACTAAAGTTATTTCTTTGGGTTTGATTTAAAACCTTGTTTTATTTTAAAAGACTAGAAACCCTAAACGTCTAATCAAAATCCTAGTTTCACTTGTGAGTGACCATTTTTCAAATTTCTCATATTTTAACCGAAACCCTAAATTCAATTTATGGGATTGTAAAACCCCTCACATTTTTCTTAAAAATCCTCTTTTTTTTTTTTTTTTTTTACAAACAAACCTTTATTTTATTAGACCAAAGAAGGAAGACAAGCGTGGGAACCATTACAAATGGGAAGAAGCCCCTTTAACCCTAAACCTTCGAAACGAAGGAAAACCACTCCTATCCAACCGGTAGGCACCCCTAGCCAACTTGGGCAATTCATCAACCCCATCATAGACATAAACCCCACACTGAGAATGAGCTGCCCCAACATTCGCCAAAATGTCCGCGACCTTATTCGCTTCCCTGAAACAGTGTGTGACTTGACAGCTCCCCCCGAGTAGGAGCCCAATCTTACCCACCTCTACACTGATGGCCCATGGACACAAGCAGCGTTTCAGCAGAATCCGTTCCAACATCAGAGAATCAGTCTCCACCACCACGTTACCACCAAACCCCCGTTGCTCACATATCCGCAGCCCGAGTAATAATGCTTTAGCCTCAGCCTGTAAACTGGTACAACTCCCAAAATAGCTGGAAAATGCAAAAATCATACCTCCCAGCGGATTCCGAAGGATCCCTCCTCCCTCACTCACCCCTGGGTTACCTTTTGAGCCCCCATCAGTATTAAGCTTGACCAGGCCATGGCACGGAACGACCCACCGAATGGGACGCACGAGGAATGCCTCCTGCCAGCCCTCCTCTGCCTCCAAGAACGTATGCCAGTCGGTCGCCCAATGTGTCACCCCGAACTTAACCCAAAACACCTCCTTAACCTGTCGAAAAATTGCCTGACACACCTGTGCAGGGCTCTGCATGGCTCCCTGGAACACAGCTGTGCACCTGACCTTCCAAATATGCCAACAAATGAGAGATGGTAATACCCGGAACACAAACCGAAGCTTATCCGACTTCACTGGCTTAAGCCACCAATCCATCAGCCACATCCTCAAATGGCCGGTCATAACCCTTTCCCCAGACGAGCCAAAAAACTCCCGAACCGCAGTCGCAAGTTCCCCCTGCAAGAACAAGTGGTGAAGGGATTCAGAACCCGAGAGCAGACAACACGAGCACTTGGATGGAAGCTGAAACCCATGAGCTGTCAACACATCATCTAAAGGAAGACGAGAAGACAACAACCGAAGCATAAAAAATGACACCTTCAGGGGAATGTAAGGATGCCAGATTTGCCGAAAGAGGAATGATGACGGCTTTGTCTCTCGAATCTCTGCATAGGCGGATGAAATCGAAAACTGGCCCGAGGATGAAGGCAACCATATCATTCGATCCGGAGACTCCCCATCCGGCCCGGCCACTGCTAAAACCTGTTGTACCATGTCATAAGGAAGGACCCCCGCTAACTTCGACGGAACCCATTCTCCATCCTCCATAAATACCAGACAGGGTACGTCCTCCTGCATCCCCATTCTCAGGTATAACGCCCCATGGCCAGTCCAATTATCAAACCAAAAACTACATTGACCCTCGTTCAACCTCCATCCAATAAATAACTCTACTAATCCCCGAATATCTAACATTCGCTTCCAAGTTGCTGAGCCCAGGGTGGTCACAAAAATCTGGCAAGGGTGACTTCCCTTACAATACTTAGCCTTCAGAAACTGCGCCCACAATGACCGGCCACTCCGGTAATTCCACCACAATTTACACGAGAAAGCCTTATACATGTCACCCAGCGCTCGAAACCCAGCCCCACCTTCATCTGTTGGGTAACACAGGTCGCGCCAACGAATCCAATGAACTTTCTTCTGCTCATCCCCCGCCCGCCATAGAAAATTGGCACACATCCTTTCAATCGTCCTGAAGACACCTTTTGGTATGACACCCGCCGCCAACAAATGAATCGGGATGCTGGACAGCACATGCCTAATCAAAATAAGCTTCCCCCCGGAGGATAACAGTCGGGACTTCCAAGAGAGAACCTTATTAAGCACCATCTGACACAAATCCGAATAGTATGCCTCCTTGGCTCTACCAGTAAACAGCGGCGTGCCAAGATATCGAACCGGAAACTCCCTCCTTTGAAAGTGAGTAACCCGCTCAATTACCCTTCTACGGCCTACGGTGATCCGAGGATGTACTAAGTATCCACTTTTTTGCACATTTACCAACTGGCCCGAATCACTTTGGTACCAGTCCAGAATCTTCATGACCCTTCTTAACGAACCCACTGCCCCATTGGCAAAGATAATGATGTCATCAGCAAACGCCAAATGAGACACTGCTGGGCAGTGCCGCGGAACCTTGTATCCCACGCTATGCGACTGAGACACAAGGCCATTTAAAGCTCTAGACAACACCTCGGCCCCAATGATAAACAGTGAAGGCGATAATGGATCCCCTTGACGCAACTCTCGAGATGATTTGAAAAAACCATACGGCACCCCATTCACAATCACAGAGAACCACACATTAGATACCAATCTCCATACCATGTCAATGAATCTTTCCCCAAAACCAAACCGCCGCAGAACAGCAATAAGAAATGGCCAAGAGACCCGATCATACGCCTTTGCCATGTCTAGTTTCAGGGCCAAATTACCCCCCGGCACTTCCTCCCCATCTCCGACATTAGTTCCTGAGCCAGCAGATAATTATCCGCAATCGATCGCCCCTTAACAAACCCACTTTGTTGGGGAGAAATGATCCGCCGTAATACACTAGACAACCTTGCCACCAAAATCCGAGAAATAACTTTGTTCAAAAAATTACACAAACTAATAGGACGGAATTGCGTAAAATCCTTAGGATTCATGACCTTGGGTAACAGGACAATAGACGTAGCCGTAATGAAGCGAGGCAATTCAGCACCACAGAAGAAACTCACAACTGCCTTGTACACATCATGAGCCACTACCTCCCAGGCCACCGTAAAAAACTTCCCTGAGAACCCGTCTGGCCCAGCGATACTATCACCATCCATCCCAAAGACCACCCCCTTCACCTCCTCCAAAGACGGCACCTCTTCCAACCACGTGTTATTAATCTCATCCCCAAGATTAGGGATAACATCCAGGAGGTGAAAGTCGGCCACAGGGTCTGTGACAGCCCCACCTTCCCCTAAGGCGAACCAAAGGGGTTAGCGGACTGCCTGCCCAGCTCTCGCCAGGACTAACGGTACGGTTTACGTCAATCTAAAACGTTCCGGAACATACCATTGCGCGCAAACAAGTCAAAACACAAAATAACATAAAATAAAATAAAAACAAAAAAACCGAAGCCGCAATTTATCTAAACCATAGCCAAGCATATATATACAATGGAAATCAACATTTACAACCATAATGGCATGCCAAAACCATTCATTAAGGAGTACACATTCGATTTGCCTATCAAAAGGAAATGAACCCGTTATACATTAGGGTTTCACTTCAAGAGCTATACAAAAGACATTTACAAGCTCAGTATGGCAATTGACTATCCAGTCCATTTTCAAAAGCAATTATATCCCTGTAAGGAAAACAAATAACACGGAATGAGCCAAAGCCCAGTGGTATACCACCCAATAAGCAATCAAAGTCATATAAGAATGAACCTTCATTTAAAGTGCACAAATAAGCAATGAAGCAAAACGGTAAAAGGATACGGTCGGCTCTCAAGAGCCCATTTCCACGCTTGCAATCTTGAACCAACCTCATTGACTCTCCGTCAATGTTAAAATACCAAACCGTAGACAACTCTTTACTTCCATTCCTTCCACCCAACATACCCCAACCGGGCCCGCACTCCATTTCAGTAGCTTTTGGTAATACTCGAGTTGTTATTCTTGATTTTGATGATCACAAAAGTTCGTTTATACAGACCAAGAAAGTAAAGACTTTGATCAGGTCTGATGGAACAAGGAAAGCATATGTCTGATTGACTCCAGTCTACGATGCTTTGGATGTGGCAAACAAGATTGAAATAATATAAATGAATTTAGTAATTGTTTTGTTCCGATCAAAGATACTGTCTTTTAAGTGTGTCTTGTGTGTCATTCTTGGCACTTTGAAATGTTTATCTAACCTTCTTCGAAAACAAGTGTTTTTGTCTATCCAAGAATCAGGTTCGAATATGTCATCAAAAGCAAAACAACCAAAATGTGAAGCAAAAACAGGACAATCAGGTCGGACGGCCGAAAGGAATCTGTCGGACGTCCGAAAGGATGAAGAACATCAGGAAGGAAGTTCTGTCGGACGCTCATATGGGAGCATCGGACGTCCGGAAGGATCGGACGCACACCTCGGACGCATATCAACCAGATCGGACGTCCGAAAAATTCCAAGATAACTTGCTAGCTCTCGGCCCAAGGTCGGACGCTGTGCTGTCGGACGACAAAAAACTCATCGGACGTCCGAACCTCAACATGGCTATCATCGGACGATGATTCGATCGTCGGACGTCCGACAGCCCCAACGGCTAGTTGACTCTTCAGCTGTCTTCTATCCGTTGGAAGCATTGATGAAGCCCATTTCTGGTTCCCTTTAAAATTAAACTGGTCTGAACGAAGTAGGGACTTTTGCACACTTTGTTTACAAGTTCTCAAGAGATATTTTAGTTAGAAAATAGTCTCCAAAGCAGATTTGTATTAAAGTGGTGTGAATTTCTGTTGAGCATTTCTTTTGTGGTTGAAAGGATCTTTAGTGTAGCTTTGTTGAGGGTTTTCTGAGTGATTGTAAAACTTTCTAGTTTGACTAAGTGAGGCTTAGGGCGAGGAGGAAGTGCTCCCTCCATTGTACATCTAGTTGATCTTCTTTCATCAAAGAGAAGTTGCTCTTCCTAGTGTTTGGTCTTCAAGTTTGAGGATAGCTTGGTAGACACCTGGTTTGATTTCCTATTTTACTTTTCTGTTTAATAAAATTCTCATTGCTTTTCTATACTTATTTTTCTGATCAATATTGCTCCTGTCTTCTAATCTACTTGGTTAATCATTACTAGAAAAGAAGGTAAATTTTTTTATTAAAGAAAAAGTGCATAAATTTGGTTAGAATTTTAATCAACCCAATTCACCCCCCCTTTTGGTTGTCTTTGGGACTTACAATTGGTATCAGAGCTTGGTCTCCTTGAGATTAAGCTCTAACGGCTTGGAGTAAAGATGACAACCAGTCATGCTATGTTTGTTGAGGGACAATCTGTTACTAGGCCTCCCATGTTCAGTGGCTCCAACTATGTTAGCTGGAAAGAACGAATGATTATCTTTCTGCAATCTATTGATATTGAATTATGGTTTATTGTGAGTGAAGGACCGCATGAAGCTAACTTTCTTGATGCAGATACAGGGTTGCTTCGGCCAAAAACAAGAGTTGAAATGAATGCTCAACATAGGACTAACCTCACATTGAATGCCAAGGCCATGAATGTTATTTATAGTGCCCTAGATTCAAATGAATCAATCAGAGTAAAAGGCTGCAAATCAGCTAAAGAAATGTGGGATAAATTAAGAGAAATCCATGAGGGTGGTGACAATGTGAAAGAACAGAAAAAGGCCATCTTGGTCACGAAATATGAATCATTTAAAATTGAACCTCTTGAGGATATTGACAAAATGTATTGCAGGTTCACTGACTTGATCAAAGATCTCGAGGCGTTGGGCAAAGAGTACACCTTGGGAGAGAAGAACAGGAAAATTCTCAATGCCTTGGGCAAAGAATGGGAAAATAAAGTGACTGCAATAGAGGAGGCCAAGGATTTAAGTTCTGTGCCTATTGAATCTATCATTAACTCACTAACCTCTTATGAGTTGAAACTGAAATCTAAAGTGCAGGAGGAAGAGGATGCTAGAGCAAAGAGAAACATTGCTCTAAAGACTACTCAAGGTGAAGATGATACTGCTCACCTGGATGATGAAGACTCGAATGGTGACGATAATGATCTTGCTCTCATCACCAGAGGCTTCAAAAGAATTTTGAATAAAAGAAAGTTTAGAAGGGGAGGATCTAGCAATCAATTCCAGAATCAGCCATCTATCGCAAAGTATAAAGGTAAACAAGATTTCAACAAGAAACAGTTGGACAAATGCTTCGAATGTGGACAGATTGGACATTATGCAAACGAATGCCCTATGAAGAAGATGAAAGATGGAAAAGCTGATCGAAAGCCAAGATTCAACAATTTTCAGATTACTTGGAATGAATGCAACTCCGAAGGGGAAGTTGAAGAAAAAGAAGAATCTGCTCAAATGGCCTTCATGGCTATTGGAAATAATGAGGTAACTTCCACACACTCTCAATCTGAAAGTGATAATGATGAAGATGATGATCTTGAATCCTTTGTTGAAAAACTGCATAATGCCTTGAAGGAATCTTATGATAAAAACAAGCAGTTAAAACAGAAAATGGCTTTTCTCATTCAAGAAAATGCAAGTCTTTTTCAACAAAATAAACAACTAAAGACCGACAATGAAAGTCTAGTAAGAGCCGGATGTAATGTTCAAGATGAGCTTGATAGAGAAGACAAATATTTGTGAAATGCTGAAGGAAAGACAGGGTGATTTGAAAAAAAGAATGGACAACTTGGATGAGACTCTGAAAGCAAGAAAGCAGGAGTTTAGCAAAAGGAACATGTTATTTACCCATCCTACTACTTTTCAAAGAACATTTGCACACAACAAAATTGCACATGGGTTCACAACATATAGAAGAGGTGGATTGAGATATATCAAACCAGTACATGTTAAGGACTCTTCCATTATGTGTGGTTTTTGTTGTCAAAGAGGGCATTTGAAAGGTAATTGCTATGTGAAAAGAAATCTGAACAAAGGGATGAAGTGCATGTGGTTAGTTAGATACAATGCTAACTATTATGGACCCAAAAATTAAAAAGGGTACCAAACACCTTTTCTTTTCAGAAAAAATGCTCAAACAAGTCCAAATGGTTCATTGATAGCGGTTGCTCAAGGCACATGACCGGTGATCCTTCCTTGTTCATAAAGCTGAAATCAAAATCAAGTGGAAAGGTAACATTTGGTGATGATGTGAAAGCTAAGACAATTGGAATAGGTGATGTTGGTAAGGATGGTGAAACTTTTGTTCATAATGTGCTCTTGGTTGATAACTTAGGTTATAACTTGCTTAGTGTTAGTCAATTGTGTGATAAAGACTTGTATGTGTTGTTTAAAAAGCATGAATGCATTGTACTTGATTCCAAATATAATGTTGTGTTCAAAGGTAAGAGGTTTAATGACATATATATTGTGATTCTCGATAAAATTGATTCTTCTAGCTTAAAATGTCTCAAAGCTTCAAATGAAGATCCTTGGTTGTGGCATAGAAGACTTTGTCATTTTAACATGGCTTTACTAAAGGAAATTTCGAAAAAGGAGTTGGTTAGAGGCTTGCCAAAAATTAGTTTTGATAAGGACAAAATATGTGATGCATGTCAATTTGGGAAGCAAACTAAAATTTCTTTTAAACCAAAAATGTGTGTATCTACTTCAAAACCTTTGGAACTCTTGCATCTTGATTTATTTGGTCCCACTCAAATCACTAGCCTGGGAGGTAAGAAATATTGTTTTGTAATTGTTGATGATTATTCTAGATACACCTGGGTGATATTTCTTGCTCATAAAGATGATGCCTTCAAGAATTTTACTTCAATGTTTGCTAAAGTGCAAAATCTGCTTGGGTTAAAAATTGTTAGGATTAGAAGTGATAATGGAATAGAATTCAAGTATTGTGATTTTCCAGAATTTTGTGATCATAATGGTATAACACATGAGTTTTCTATTGCAAGGACTCCACAGCAAAATGGTGTTGTAGAAAGGAAAAATAGGACTCTCCAAGAGGCTGCTAGAACTATGTTGAATGAATGTAGGCTGCCTAAATATCTTTGGGCTGAAACGGTAAACACCGCATGTTATGTGATGAACAGAATCCTCTTGAGACCTATTTTGAAGAAAACTTCTTATGAACTGATTTTTGATAAGAAACCTACGGTTGGTTACTTCAAAGCATTTGGTTGTAAATGTTTTATTTTGAATCTAAAGGAACATCTTGGTAAGTTTGACAAAAAATCTGATGAAGGAATATTTTTGGGGTATTGTGAGAATAAAAGAGGATATAGAGTTTTTAATAGAAGAACACTTGTGATTGAAGAAGCTATACATATAACATTTGATGAAGCCAATGATGATAATTCCAAAAGTTTGTGTGAGGATGATGATGTAGGTGTTCGAGAAGGAATGGAAAAACTATCAATTGGAAATGAAGGAAGTTCTAAACCAGCAGCAACTGAAATGGAAAATGAAGTTCATAATGATCAAGAAGTGGAAGATGAAGAAAAAAATGATGATCCACTCAAAGATCTTCCCAAGGCTTGGAAATTCAACCAAAATCATCCAAAAGAGCTTATAATTGGTGATCCATCCGAGAAGGTAAACACTCGTTCCTCATCTAGAAAATTGATTGACAATTTTGCTTTAGTTTCTCTTTATGAACCCAAAAATGTCAATGATGCTTTAAAGGATGAAAACTGGATTTTGGCAATGCAAGAGGAACTTAATCAATTTGAGAGAAATGAAGTTTGGACACTTGTTGATAGACCTCAAAATCAACCTATCATTGGAACAAAGTGGATTTTTAGAAATAAGTTGGATGATAAAGGTGTTGTAGTAAGAAATAAAGCCAGATTAGTTGCTAAAGGATATGCACAAGAAGAAGGCATTGATTTTGATGAAACATTTGCTCCCGTAGCAAGATTAGAATCTATTAGAATGCTTCTTGCTTTTGCTTGCTTCAAAGGTTTCAAATTGTTTCAAATGGATGTTAAAAGTGCCTTTTTAAATGGTTTTATTGATCAAGAAGTGTATGTGGATCAACCCCCCGGTTTTGAAAATACAAAATTTCCAAGTCATGTGTTTAAACTTTCTAAAGCTTTATATGGTTTAAAGCAGGCTCCAAGAGCTTGGTATGAAAGATTAAGTGGGTTCTTGATTGAAAAAGGTTTCAAAAGAGGTATTGTGGACACCACACTGTTTACTAAGCATGTGTTGAATGACCTTCTTATTGTGCAAATATATGTTGATGATATTATTTTTGGTGCTACTAATGAGTATCTATGTAAGGAGTTTTCCACCACTATGCAAAGTGAATTTGAAATGAGTATGATAGGAGAATTAAATTTCTTCCTTGGACTTCAAATACATCAAGCGCTTGAGGGAATTTTTATAAATCAAGCAAAATATACCAAGGAATTGCTGAAAAGGTTTGACATGGAGGACTCAAAACAAGTTGGAACTCCAATGTGCACTTCTACAAAGCTTGATAAAGATGAAGAAGGTAATCATGTGGATGAAAAGCATTATAGAGGCATGATCGGAAGCCTACTTTATTTAACCGCAAGTAGACCTGATATTATGTTTGCTGTTTGCTTGTGTGCTAGATTTCAATCTTGTCCAAAAGAATCACATTTGAATGCTGTAAAAAGAATTTTTAGGTATTTGAAAGGTACATTAGACTATGGTCTTTGGTATGCTAGATCTAATGAGTTTGCTCTATATGGTTATTCGGATGCTGATTTTGGAGGTTGTCATGTGGATAGAAAGAGTACGAGTGGAACTTGTCATTTTCTTGGAAATTGTTTAGTCTCTTGGTTTAGCAAGAAACAGTGTGCAATCTCTTTGTCTACCACCGAGGCGGAATATATTGCCGCTAGTGCATGTTGTGCTCAACTTCTATGGATGAAGCACACTTTGAATGATTTTGGATTGTTGTATGACTGCATGCCTGTATTCTGTGATAATACTAGTGCTATCAATTTGACCAAAAATCCTATTCATCATTCTAGGACAAAGCACATAGATATAAAGCATCACTTTATTCGTGATCTTGTTCAAAAAGGTGAAATATGTGTAAATTATGTTTGTTCTAAAGATCAATTTGCTGATATCTTTACAAAAGTTTTGCCATTAGAACAGTTCATTCATCTAAGATCAAAATTAGGAATAATCGAAAAATCATCTTAATTTTCTTTGGGTCTTCGGACGTCCGAAAGAAGATGAACGGACGTCCGATGATGTTCTTCAGCCATTCTCCAGATTACGTCTGTTCGGACGCAACTGTCGGATGCACAACTTCGTTCGGCCGTCCGACAGTGCAACGGCTCATTTTTTAAAACAACTTTCTTCCGCATTTGCTTCAGACTCTTCCCATCCTATTTCCTCTCGGACGAAAACTCTCTCTTCCCTCACTCTCAAATTCGTACCATTTTGTGGCTACCATTCCCAAATTGACTCAACCAAAACATTTCCCCATCGTTTGCGTTTCATTTCTCCTGATCATTTCACCAAACTGAATAACATTTCGCAAATCCCCAAATTTTCCTCACAACCCTACTCTTGCATAACCGCTTTGTCAAATCTCGTTCAAGGTGTTTTTGTCCCAAAATTTCTGTGCGATTCACTTCCCTACTGCTGTGTGCATCATTTGCATCCTCCATTCCACACATTTAGAAAAATGGTGAATCTAAGGGGAGGAAAAGTTACTGCCGGACGCAAGTATCCACTCAGGGATGAGGATGAGGATCTTCCTACTGTCAAACGGACATCCAAGCGCTTCAAAAGGGGAGCTATCAAGGGTCAGATATCACGACCTACTCCACAACCCACTTCTCAACCAGAATCTGGACAGGAGACCTCTTCTCAACCGCCTCCTAAATCAGTCCCTCTCCCTCCATTCTTTGATGATGCTGCGAAAGACAGATACGCCTGGATATCCCAGAAGGGTGTCATCCCTCAAAGAACTGTAAACCCCTCTGAATTTCGCTCCATAGGTTTAGAATCCATTCTGAATCTATTTGCTTTCCAGAAATGGTCACATCTCATTTCCATGCCCAATGTCTACTATCCTGATATGCTGCATCAATTTTTTGCCAACCTTAGGAAAGGAACTGACCAAACTGAGATCATGTCTAGGGTAAATGGGGTAGACCTCATCTTTGATTCTGATACTGTGAATTCCATTTTAAAAACTACAATTGAACGTTTATGCAAAGATAAGGTTGCTAATTTCTTTTCCTATGAAGAGCTCCCTACTGCTGCAAATCATTTTGATGGGACAAAAATGTTAACTTATTTCAAAAGAAGTTTTTCCTCACCTGCTGATGCTAAGTTGAATGATCTGGCCCCTGTGAATTTAATTGCCTTTTCTATCATTTCAAACCTGCTTGTGCCCACTGATGGCCACAGAACTGATGCAAACAAAATGGAGTTGTATCTCTTTTATTGTTTTCGAGAAAAAATCCGGATTGATTTTGGTTTTGTCATGTGCAAGTTTTTACTTCGCTATGCTACTGACTCTCGAAGAAAACTATCCTATGGAAAGTTTCTTCAAAAGATTTTTGAATTTTACAAAGTTCCAATTTTAGGTGTTTGTCCCAAAGAAGCATCTTCGTATGCTTTTACCAGAGCATATTTTGAAAGGAAAAATCTTGTTTTTAAAGATAATCTGTGGGCATATAAGGGGGCATCATCTAGTGAATAGAGGTCTAAGACTATACATGATCCTTCACCCATTTCACTCACTCCCATTCACCCTAGGAAGTCTGCCACTAAAACATCTTCCTCTTCAAGTAATGAAGTAATTGAGCTTCTTCATGAACTTAAACAGCATGTTCTTCTTCTAGAACATGGCCTAATGCTCACCATGTCTTCTGAGCAACAAACTGCCTTTCTTGACAAAAAGAATCTTCTTTTTCCTCCACCTGTGGTTGAGGAAGTTTCCCATGACAAAGAGTCACACCCCACTGATCCAAGTTCATCAATTCCGGATCCTGGTTCTTCAACCCCTGTGACTCCTCTTGGCACCTCTACATTAGATAAAGGCAAGGCACCAGTTGAAGAGGCTGCTGAAGATGATGAAAAGACTGAAGAGGAGGATCTTGACCAATATCAGCTCTCTCGGAGGACACCTGGATCCACTTAGTTCATCATTTAGGACATTTGCATGTTGTCTGTCTCGTTTATGTGTTTGTGGTATTCAACAATGAATATGTAATGTAATGGATATTTTAAGTTTCTTTTGGTATATTTTTGATGAATGTTTAAGTTATGTTTTGATGGATGTTTAAGCACTGTCTTGATGGATGTTTGTTTGTCTATTCTAATTGTGTGAATATAATGAATTTTTTTTTGGTTTTCATTGATGAATGTATTTGTGGATGTGTTGATGTGTTGATGTAATTGGTTGCCCTTTGTGATGACAAAAAGGGGGACAATGGAAATGATATACTAATTGATTGATATGTTGGATTTGATGAGGATTTGATGATGTTGGATATGTTGAATTGATTGACGGTTTAATTAAATTTGGATTTTGCTGATGGATTGAATTGGTGATATGTTGGTTGTGAGTTGCTTAATTGTCATGTTTTTGGATAATTGTCTAAACTCGGTTGGGCAGTCTAGTGAGGGGGAGGTTTTCAAACTTTTTATGATTCACTAAGGCAGGGGGAGTTCTTGTCTATTTTGAAAGGGGGAGTTTTCATTGCAATCATCAAATTTCATTTCAAACTTTTGTTTTGTCATCATCAAAAAGGGGGAGAATGTTATTCTTGGTTTTGATGATCACAAAATTTCGTTTATACAAACCAAGAAAGTAAACACATTGATCAGGCCTGATGGAACAAGGAAAGCATATGTCTGATTGACTCCAGTCTACGATGCTTTGGATGTGGCAAACAAGATTGAAATAATATAAATGAATTTAGTAATTGTTTTGTTCCGATCAAAGATACTGTCTTTTAAGTGTGTCTTGTGTGTCATTCTTGGCACTTTGAAATGTTTATCTAACCTTCTTCGAAAACAAGTGTTTTTGTCTATCCAAGAATCAGGTTCGAATATGTCATCAAAAGCAAAACAACCAAAATGTGAAGCAAAAACAGGACAATCAGGTCGGACGGCCGAAAGGAATCTGTCGGACGTCCGAAAGGATGAAGAACATCAGGAAGGAAGCTCTGTCGGACGCTCATATGGGAGCATCGGACGTCCGGAAGGATCGGACGCACACCTCGGACGCATATCAACCAGATCGGACGTCCGAAAAATTCCAAGATAACTTGCTAGCTCTCGGCCCAAGGTCGGACGCTGTGCTGTCGGATGACAAAAAACTCATCGGACGTCCGAACCTCAACATGCCTATCATCGGACGATTGGTTCGGACGATGATTCGATCGTCGGACGTCCGACAGCCCCAACGGCTAGTTGACTCTTCAACTGCCTTCTATCCGTTGGAAGCATTGATGAAGCCCATTTCTGGTTCCCTTTAAAATTAAACTGGTCTGAACGAAGTAGGGACTTTTGCACACTTTGTTTACAAGTTCTCAAGAGATATTTTAGTTAGAAAATAGTCTCCAAAGCAGATTTGTATTAAAGTGGTGTGAATTTCTGTTGAGCATTTCTTTTGTGGTTGAAAGGATCTTTAGTGTAGCTTTGTTGAGGGTTTTCTGAGTGATTGTAAAACTTCCTAACTTGACTAAGTGAGGCTTAGGGCGAGGAGGAAGTGCTCCCTCCATTGTACATCTAGTTGATCTTCTTTCATCAAAGAGAAGTTGCTCTTCCTAGTGTTTGGTCTTCAAGTTTGAGGATAGCTTGGTAGACACCTGGTTTGATTCCCTATTTTACTTTTCTGTTTAATAAAATTCTCATTGCTTTTCTATACTTATTTTTCTGATCAATATTGCTCCTGTCTTCTAATCTACTTGGTTAATCATTACTAGAAAAGAAGGTAAATTTTTTTATTAAAGAAAAAGTGCATAAATTTGGTTAGGATTTTAATCAACCCAATTCACCCCCCCTCTTGGTTGTCTTTGGGACTTACACGAGTTTACCGGAACCAAGGGTCTCATTACCACAAGGTTTCCCAGTACAGTCCCCGTGGCATGATAATTTTCACGACCAATCCCTCGCTGGCTCGATCCAATTAACTACCATACGGGGTTGAGCTCATAAATGCAGTAAAGGCATTGGATACTCGTCCAACGACCTCAAATTAGTTTCCATGAATGGAATGCAGTATCTCATATATCCAGTGCAGTATTTCAGTAAAACAGTCAATAGCCATGAATAAAATCACAAGGGGTGAGGGCGATCAAGTACACCCTCACCTCAATCATTTCCAATAACCAAGTAAGCCTTCAAGGCATCAAATACACATAGCACAAAGCCACATTATAACAAGTAAGTGAGTAGTATACTCACCAAGTAAGAAAATGGTGTTTCATACACCACGGTCACCAAGACGTCGTGAGCTACCGTCACGCCCTAGATCACGCAACAAATGCAATGAGACTCGATAACGAGTCATATAGCAATGCTAAACACAACCCCAATAGGGTTTCATATGCATAAATGAGCATAATAGCAAACCAGAAATTAGAAAATGGCCTTAGTCTTGGCCCCAAATAGAAAACTGTTTTACACTCATTATGCGGTAATGGCGTCAAATTCTCTACGGTTATCGGATGGGGGTGTAAGACCCACCGTTTCGAAGCTATGAAGCAGGGCTACAACAATGTAAAAGGTCACTCAATCCAGTTCCTAGCTTAACTAGGTCGAAAATGCCAAATACTAACCCAGAATTCCTAAAACAGGTTCGCAAAACACAAAAACCTGTAATCGGTATATCTCAGTCCATACAAGTCCAAATGCCGAAATTCCAAAGGCATAAGTTAGCTAAGTCATCCAAATACATTTCATCAGAAGACACCAACTTCAAAATCCAAACCAATTCCAGTCAAAATGTCCAATTACTATCGCAGTTTTCGCATTCTGATCAAAGCAGAACAGCTACAGTAAAAACGGCATAACTCACTCTACACTCATCCAAATGACCTGAAATTTTACAGGCACCTCAAACACATCAATACCTACAACTTTCATGTTTTGAGAAAAGTCTAATTCGGCCTCTAACCCAGTGATCTAAAACCGGACAGAATTGGGGTTCAAGAACCCTAACTTTTCAAATTTCACACCAAATCCAAAATTGATTGTATTTAACCACATTTCACATCCACTAGAGCCATTTTAGTCCATTGCAAATCATCATACAAGCCCCCAACATCAAGATCATATTAAACCAGAAAAAATCCCAATAAAATAAAAACTTCACCAAAACTCTTCAAATCAAGAAATAAATCACATTTTCACACACTCATGCCACTTCTAAGCATCATATAACCATCATTAAAGGTAGTAGGGTGTTTCAAGCTTCACTTACCAAGAAACAAGAGAGAGGAAGATGTGGAGCACCTTAGTCCTTCAAACAAAGTTCACCAAACAACTTGCTAGCACTATAAGGAAAGTTTTTATGGAGTGAAATCTTGTTTATGGCCTTGATTGAGATGATTTGCTAGTAGAAACTTGAAGATTGGAGAAGTTTTCCTTCTTGCAAGAGTGAGAGAGAGAGCCGGCCAAACAAGAGAGAAAAACGGTGATTTTTTGGTGAATTTTGGATATTTAATCCCTTGGTCAAATAAGTCAAGACAATGAATAGTAATTCTTAAAAGTTCAACCAATAAGAAAATGACACGTGGCACCTTATTAAATGCATTCCTATCCTTCTTTTCTCTCTCACATCAATCACTTCACACACTCTACTTATCCCTTAACACCCGATAAATTTTACACAGTATCCGAAACTTAACCTTATTGGCCGAATTTTTCCGAACTTTTCGCACTAGTGGGTCCCACGTCCACTATTTATTCTTAATTTTCTAAAATTCACCAATACTAAAAAAAATCATCTTAAAACTATAATTGCTCATAAAATCCTCTCAGAAAATATTTCTAAGCCTGAAAATGCAAAATTACGCAATTAAAGGGGAAATAACCCTAGGAAAAATATTAGGTTTTTTTTTTTTTTTCGGGCTCTCACACTCTTCCCCCCTTAAAAGAATTTTTTCCTCGAAATTTCTCACCTTAATTCCCGAAAAGGTTTGGGTATTTCTTTCGCATTTCCTCTTCCATCTCCCAAGTAGCTTCCTCCACTCCGTGGTTTCTCCATAGTACTTTCACTAGTGGAATTTTCTTGTTTCTGAGCTCTTTGACTTTTCGATCGAGTACTTGAACCGGTTTCTCTTCATAGGCCAGTGATTCATCTACTTCGATCTCTTCCGGTTGCAATACATGGGATGGATCAGGATGGTACTTCTTTAGCATCGAGACGTGGAATACATCATGGATTCGAGAAAGACTGGATGGCAGTTCCAATCGATACGCGACCGCTCCAACCCTCTGAAGGATCTTGTAGGGTCCGACGTACCGCGGTTGAAGCTTCTTTCCTTTCCCCGCTGTAAGACTTCGTAAGGGTGTGATCTTGAGGAATACGTAGTCTCCAACTTCAAACTCCAAGTCTTTCCTTCGATTATCCGCGTAGCTCTTTTGTCGACTTTGAGCTGTTTGAAGTCGTTGCCGAATTAACTTGACCTTTTCCTGAGCCTCTTCCATCCAGGGAATGGTTGCCGGGTCCAGTGCTTTCTTTTCACCTACTTCGTCCCAGTAAATCGGTGAGCGGCACTTGCGTCCGTAGAGAGCTTCGTACGGAGCCATTTGAATTGACGAATGGAAGCTATTGTTGTACGCAAATTCTACCAAGGTCATGTGCTGACCCCAATTGCCTCCAAAGTCCAGAATACATGTTCGTAGCATGTCCTCAAGAGTTTGAATTGTCCGTTCTGACTGGCCATCCGTCTGAGGATGATAGGTAGTGCTCAAATTGAGTTTAGTCCCCAAGGTTTCTTGGAATTTCTGCCAAAATCGTGATACAAACCGTGGATCCCGATCGGAGACGATGCTCACAGGCACTCCGTGTAGTCTTACAACCTCATCCATGTACAGCCGAGCCAACTTGTCCATTGAATATTTCATGTTTACCGGCAAGAAATGGGCCGACTTGGTTAATCGATCAACGATCACCCAAACGGCATCGTGTCCCCTTTGCGTCCTCGGTAAACCGGAAACGAAGTCCATTGTGATGTTTTCCCACTTCCACTCGGGTATCTCCAAGGGTTGTAATAGACCCGATGGTTTTTGATGCTCTGCCTTCACTTGCTGGCAAATAAGACATTTCTGCACGTATTGAGCTATTTCCCTCTTCATATTATCCCACCAATAGTTCCCTTTCAGGTCTTGATACATCTTGCTGCTACCCGGATGGATTGTATACTTGGACCGATGAGCTTCCTCCAGAATTTCTGCTTTCAATGACTCGTCCTTTGGTACTACAATTCGGTTCCGATACTTCAGAAGACCCTCAGGACTCAAATTGAAGTCCGTTGTTTCTCCCTTTTCCACTTTCTCTCTCCACTTCCGTACCATAAAATCCTCGCCTTGCGCCTCTTTTATACGTTCCAGTAGAGTGGAGGTCACCCTTACATTGCTAAATATCACCTTATGACTCCCAAGACAGGGTTTCCACTCACACACGGATTCTAGTAAATCCCACTCCTTAATCATTAGCCCTGCCACTTGCACTTTACGACTCAAGACATCTGCTACCACATTTGCCTTTCCCGGATGATAATTGATCGTACAGTCGTAATCTTCCAGAAATTCCATCCATCTTCGTTGCCTCATGTTCAGCTCCTTCTGGGAGAAAAGGTATCTCAGACTCTTGTGATCCGAATACACTTCGAAGGTCACCCCATATAGGTAATGCCTCCACTTTTTCAGAGCAAATACAACAGCGGCTAATTCCAGGTCGTGAGTCGGGTAGTTCTGCTCTTGAAGCTTCAATTTCCTAGAGGCGAAAGCTATCACATTCCGGTTCTGCATCAAAACACATCCCAATCCCTCTCGCGACGCGTCCGCATATACTGCAAACGCGTCCACTCCATTTGGCAAGACCAATACTGGAGCCATGGTCAATCTTTTCTTTAATTCCTGAAAACTTGTTTCGCATCGGCCGCTCCAGATAAACTGGCCATGCTTCTTCGTCAAGTCAGTTAATGGTCCGGCTAACTTGGAAAAATCTTTAATAAACCTTCGGTAATACCCAGCTAGCCCTAGAAAGCTACGAATTTCCGTGGGGGTTTCTGGCCTCTTCCAATTGGTCACAGCTTCAACCTTCGCCGGGTCCACTGCAATACCTTCGTGGGAGATCACGTGCCCTAGAAACGCCACTTTCTCCAACCAAAACTCGCATTTACTGAACTTGGCGTATAGCTGATGTTCCCTCAATGTCTGCAACACCATTCTTAAATGCTCTTCATGCTCCTCGCGTGTCTTAGAGTAGACCAAAATGTCGTCAATAAACACCACGACAAATCGGTCCAGGTAGGGTTTAAAAACCCTATGCATTAAGTCCATGAAGGCGGCGGGAGCATTAGTCAGTCCAAAGGGCATAACGGCGAACTCGTAATGCCCGTATCTCGAGTTGAAAGCAGTTTTCGGAATGTCCTCCTTCCTAATCAACAACTGGTAGTATCCCTGTCGGAGGTCCAACTTCGAGAAGACCACTGCTCCTTGCAGCTGGTCAAATAACTCGTCTATGTGAGGCAGTGGATACTTGTTCTTGATCGTCACGTTGTTCAGCCCCCTATAGTCAATACACATCCTCAAAGTTCCATCCTTTTTCTTCACGAATAGGACCGGAGCTCCCCAAGGAGACTCACTCTCGTGGATGAATCCCCGGTCCAAAAGGTCTTGCAATTGCAACTTAAGCTCTTTAAGTTCTGCAGGCGCCATTCGGTAAGGGGTTTTCGAGATAGGTGTAGTTCCAGGTAAAAGATCTATTCGAAATTCTATCTCTCTTTCCGGAGGTAAAGCCACTAACTCATCAGGAAACACATCCGGAAATTCCCTCACTATGGCCACGTCTTCCACTTTTAACTTATCCGTAGGGGTATTAACCAGAAAGGCCAAATATCCTTGCGCCCCTCTACTTATCAGTTTCCTAGCTCGAATGCCCGAAATGAGAGCAGATGAGGCTAACCTACCCCTTATATCCAACCTTAAGGTTGCCTCGCCAGGAATGCGAAATTCTACTATTTTCGTTTTACAATCCAGTTGGGCGTTATATTTGGCTAACCAGTCCATTCCCAGAATCACGTCGTACCCCTTAATGGACAAGTTAATCAGGTCTCCTAAAAACCTCCGCTCACCTACCCAAACATCGCAATCTCTATAAACCATACTAGTCACCAAACGTTGGTTCCCCGTATGTGTACTAACCTCTAAGTCATATGGTAAGCTAGCAGGTTTTATATCGATGCCACACATGAAATCAGGGTAAACAAACGAATGAGTGGCACCAGGATCAATTAAAACTTTGGCAAAGCGGTAGAAAATAGGGATCGTACCTTCCACCACCTCGGAAGACTCTGGGACCTGATGGGGCTCTAAGGAATACACCCTAGCTGGCACCTTTGATTTGGATCCGTCTCCCTTGGCTGGTCCAGTATTGGTCCTCGACGGTAGCTGACTTCCCTTTCCGTCTTGTTTCAGGACCGGGCATGTAGCCAGTTGATGGTCCGCACTTCCACACCGCAGGCACTTACCCAGTTTCCTCCAGCAATCATCTTCGGTGTGGTTTGCTTTCCCACAGTGCCCACAGGGACCGCGAGGTGCCAAAGCCGAGCCACTCCGAGCGTTTCCCCTTTGTCCTCGCCCAGCTTGGCCGCCCCTGAACGGAGTCCCTCTGCCTGATCCAGATTGTCGACCACCTCCCGTGCCTCGTCCAAACTTAGAGGGAGTGCTCTTCTCACCCTGTCCAGATGTACTCCCAGGAAAACCACGCTTTTTAGCTTGGAAGTTTCGGACCTGAAGCCGTGCACTCTCAACCCGTTGGGCCTTCTCCATTGCCTCGCTAAATGTAGTGATTTGAGCCGCCGCGAGGTCTTTCTGGATCTCCACATTCAAACCCTGAATGAAGCGCCTCACCCGTCGTTGCTCAGTCATGATCAGTTCAGGCGCGAATTTGGACAGGCGGGTAAACTGGCTCTCGTACTCCGCCACCGTCTGAGCCCCTTGCCGGAGCCGGATAAACTCGTCCTCCTTCCTCTCCTGGACTAAGGGAGGGAAAAACTTGGCATTAAATTCCCGGATGAAGTTCACCCAAGTCCTCGGTGTCTGATCCCGTTCCCATTTCTGTCTAATTACATTCCACCAGGAACGGGCAGCCCCTTCAAGTTGAAACACGGCAAA
Organism: Coffea arabica; assembly: GCF_036785885.1. Lineage (NCBI taxonomy): Eukaryota > Viridiplantae > Streptophyta > Magnoliopsida > Gentianales > Rubiaceae > Coffea > Coffea arabica. The sequence goes on from NC_092326.1 coordinate 15,630,562, forward strand.
AGTGACCTGCCGTTCGTCCGGGTAGTGTAGAGCCGCGAATATATCAACCATTTTCTCAAGCCATTTCTCAGCCACATCAGGGTCGGGTCCCCCAATAAACTTTGGCGGAGAAAACTTTTGAAACCGTTCTAACGCTCTATCTTCACTCTCGACATGATGGCCAGGGTTTCCAGGGTTAGGGTTTGGGTTTTGGCCCTGTTGTTGCACTACTTGTGCGAGTAGGTTGGTCATTTGCTGCATAGCAGCAGCGATTTGCACATTGGGGTCTAATTGCGGTCCAGGGTTAGGTCCAGTAGAGGGTTCCCCCGTTTCCCTAACCGGTGCGGTTTGTCTAGTTCCGCGCCCGCGTCCCCGACCACTTCGTGTTCCTTCCATAAATTCACTCGGTCTAGGCAAAAGTACTAAACCAAAGCAGTAATAAAGCAGGTAAGTAACACATAAACTTTCACATAACACATATTGATGCATTTCAAACAGGGTCACAAGCACACATATATACGAGCCAAACATATATATACAAGCAGTCAGTCAAGTACGGCCAAAGCACGTACGTACACAAAAGATCCACCTGAGGATAGGCCTATCAAAAGAGATTTACACGTAGCTAACCCTACATCCAAAACGGTTAGCTAAGGCTCTATCCCTATCCGCCCTGTACACAAGACCAAAACTATCTATAACAACTCTAGGAGTCATAACCTAGCCCGAAGATGAGCTATGAGACCCACTCGACGGAGTGGATCCAACCCTAGCCTCAGACCCCGCACAGGAGTCCTTATCGCTCACTCCTTCCACCACCTCGGCACAGAGGTTTAGGATTGCAGCGGCTCGAGTCCTCACCTTCCGAGCCCTCTTAGACTCGCGCTCACTCACCTCCCTCAGCTGGGCACAGAGGTCATCGACTCTATCCTCCGCCTCTAGTACATCGTACTTCAGATCCTCTATCCTTTTGGCTTGCCCCTTGTTGGCCGCCTTTAACTGATTCACCTCAACCTCAAGCTTGACATTAGCTTTTGCCAGCTCCTTTCTTTCCTTCACAACTGCCAAAACGAGGGCATTCGGGTAAGCATACTTCTCCTTACACGCGCACCGCCGAAGACGGTTAGACGGGCTCCAACGAATAACGGCCCCCTTTGGCCGGATCTGGTACTTAATCATCGGGAGCGCTACACGGGGTCGCTTGGCCGCAGGGCCATCACTAGGTCCACTGGAACTGTCCATCCTACACCAAAAGTGTAAAAATAAGAATCAATAAGCTTAAAAACCATAAACAATAAACCCTCAGATCAAGCATTCCTATAACACCCAGGCTAATTCAAACCTAGGCTCTGATACCACCTGTGACAGCCCCACCTTCCCCTAAGGCGAACCAAAGGGGTTAGCGGACTGCCTGCCCAGCTCTCGCCAGGACTAACGGTACGGTTTACGTCAATCTAAAACGTTCCGGAACATACCATTGCGCGCAAACAAGTCAAAACACAAAATAACATAAAATAAAATAAAAACAAAAAAACCGAAGCCGCAATTTATCTAAACCATAGCCAAGCATATATATACAATGAAAATCAACATTTACAACCATAATGGCATGCCAAAACCATTCATTAAGGAGTACACATTCGATTTACCTATCAAAAGGAAATGAACCCGTTATACATTAGGGTTTCACTTCAAGAGCTATACAAAAGACATTTACAAGCTCAGTATGGCAATTGACTATCCAGTCCATTTTCAAAAGCAATTATATCCCTGTAAGGAAAACAAATAACACGGAATGAGCCAAAGCCCAGTGGTATACCACCCAATAAGCAATCAAAGTCATATAAGAATGAACCTTCATTTAAAGTGCACAAATAAGCAATGAAGCAAAACGGTAAAAGGATACGGTCGGCTCTCAAGAGCCCATTTCCACGCTTGCAATCTTGAACCAACCTCATTGACTCTCCGTCAATGTTAAAATACCAAACCGTAGACAACTCTTTACTTCCATTCCTTCCACCCAACATACCCCAACCGGGCCCGCACTCCATTTCAGTAGCTTTTGGTAATACTCGAGTTTACCGGAACCAAGGGTCTCATTACCACAAGGTTCCCCAGTACAGTCCCCGTGGCATGATAATTTTCACGACCAAACCCTCGCTGGCTCGATCCAATTAACTACCATACGGGGTTGAGCTCATAAATGCAGTAAAGCCATTGGATACTCGTCCAACGACCTCAAATCAGTTTCCATGAATGGAATGCAGTATCTCATATATCCAGTGCAGTATTTCAGTAAAACAGTCAATAGCCATGAATAAAATCACAAGGGGTGAGGGCGATCAAGTACACCCTCACCTCAATCATTTCCAATAACCAAGTAAGCCTTCAAGGCATCAAATACACATAGCACAAAGCCACATTATAACAAGTAAGTGAGTAGTATACTCACCAAGTAAGAAAATGGTGTTTCATACACCACGGTCACAAAGACGTCGTGAGCTACCGTCACGCCCTAGATCACGCAACAAATGCAATGAGACTCGATAACGAGTCATATAGCAATGCTAAACACAACCCCAATAGGGTTTCATATGCATAAATGAGCATAATAGCAAACCAGAAATTAGAAAATGGCCTTAGTCTTGGCCCCAAATAGAAAACTGTTTTACACTCATTATGCGGTAATGGCGTCAAATTCTCTACGGTTATCGGATGGGGGTGTAAGACCCACCGTTTCGAAGCTATGAAGCAGGGCTACAACAATGTAGAAGGTCACTCAATCCAGTTCCTAGCTTAACTAGGTCGAAAATGCCAAATACTAACCCAGAATTCCTAAAACAGGTTCGCAAAACACAAAAACCTGTAATCGGTATATCTCAGTCCATACAAGTCCAAATGCCGAAATTCCAAAGGCATAAGTTAGCTAAGTCATCCAACTACATTTCATCAGAAGACACCAACTTCAAAATCCAAACCAATTCCAGTCAAAATGTCCAATTACTATCGCAGTTTTCGCATTCTGATCAAAGCAGAACAGCTACAGTAAAAACGGCATAACTCACTCTACACTCATCCAAATGACCTGAAATTTTACAGGCACCTCAAACACATCAATACCTACAACTTTCATGTTTTGAGCAAAGTCTAATTCGGCCTCTAACCCAGTGATCTAAAACCGGACAGAATTGGGGTTCAAGAACCCTAACTTTTCAAATTTCACACCAAATCCAAAATTGATTGTATTTAACCACATTTCACATCCACTAGAGCCATTTTAGTCCATTGCAAATCATCATACAAGCCCCCAACATCAAGATCATATTAAACCAGAAAAAATCCCAATAAAATAAAAACTTCACCAAAACTCTTCAAATCAAGAAATAAATCACATTTTCACACACTCATGCCACTTCTAAGCATCATATAACCATCATTAAAGGTAGTAGGGTGTTTCAAGCTTCACTTACCAAGAAACAAGAGAGAGGAAGATGTGGAGCACCTTAGTCCTTCAAACAAAGTTCACCAAACAACTTGCTAGCACTAGAAGGAAAGTTTTTATGGAGTGAAATCTTGTTTATGGCCTTGATTGAGATGATTTGCTAGTAGAAACTTGAAGATTGGAGAAGTTTTCCTTCTTGCAAGAGTGAGAGAGAGAGCCGGCCAAACAAGAGAGAAAAACGGTGATTTTTTGGTGAATTTTGGATATTTAATCCCTTGGTCAAATAAGTCAAGACAATGAATAGTAATTCTTAAAAGTTCAACCAATAAGAAAATGACACGTGGCACCTTATTAAATGCATTCCTATCCTTCTTTTCTCTCTCACATCAATCACTTCACACACTCTACTTATCCCTTAACACCCGATAAATTTTACACAGTATCCGAAACTTAACCTTATTGGCCGAATTTTTCCGAACTTTTCGCACTAGTGGGTCCCACGTCCACTATTTATTCTTAATTTTCTAAAATTCACCAATACTAAAAAAAATCATTTTAAAACTATAATTGCTCATAAAATCCTCTCAGAAAATATTTCTAAGCCTGAAAATGCAAAATTACGCAATTAAAGGGGAAATAACCCTAGGAAAAATATTAGGTTTTTTTTTTTTCGGGCTCTCACAGGGTCAGCCGAGAACAAATTACTAAAAAATCGGACCGCTTCCCTTCCAATCCCCTCATCATCCCTTACCCATCCTCCCACTGAATCCAGAATCATGTGAATTCTGGACTGAAACCGACGTTGCTTGACCACCGAGTGAAAGTATCTAGAGTTCCGATCACCATGTTGTAACCACTTGACCCTGGCCTTCTGACTCCAGAACTGCTCCTCAACAGCTAATGCCGGTTCAAATTAGCTTGCGCCTGCTGGAGCTCCAAGTGAGCCTCGTCAGAAAAATCACCCTGTACCCGCATTTCTGCCTCTGCCACTGCCGCTTCCCCCATCCGAACATTTTCAAACACATCTCCAAAAACCTGTCTGTTCCAGATACGAAGAGCCCGGGAGACTTTCTTCAATTTTCCCTACACTACCGAGAAGGGGGTCCCTGCCTCCTCCTCATGCCAAGCTGACTTGACCACGTCCAAGAAACCCATTTTGGAAGGCCAAACGTTCAAAAATCGGAACGAGCGACTCCTACAATCAACTTTAGGGCCAGCGAGATGAGTAACGGAGCATGGTCTGATGGGGCGCGCACTAAGTGAGACACAGAAACTGAGAATGGACAATCCAAACACTCCATATTAAGCAAAAACTCTATCTAACCGTTTCCAGATGCGCGCCCTTCCTAATTTGTTATTACACCACGTGAAACTACTCCCGGAGAAACCTGCATCGAAAACCCCCCCTCATTCATAAATTGTGAAAGTTCAAGACCCTCTGCCAACCGAAAATGCCTGCCTCCTTTTTTCTCACTGCCGGATAGAATAAGATTAAAATCACCCACCACGCACCAAGGCCCCTTCCCCGGCTTATCTTGTAAAAGCCCCTCTCAAAGCCGCTGGCGCTCACCCCGCACACACTTGGCATGAACAAAGGAAATTAATAAAGGATCCGGGAACTGGGGATGCCCCCACCGGATTGAAAGATGTTGATCCGACTCCCCAACCACCTGGCCACCAACCGGGGAACTAAAAAACACCCACAGCTCCCCAGAGGCATTACACATTACGTGATCAAAATTCAACTTCGGCCGAATTGAATCAGCTTCACACTTCGACAATTTTGGCTCACAAACACCCACAAACAGCAGTCTATGCATCCGAACAAGAGTCTTAAGTCTACGAAGATTAGGAGGCTTTGCAACCCCCCGAATATTCCAAAAACAAGCATTAATCATGGGATAAGCTATGAAAAGAATTTTGAGATTTCTTAGCTACCGACCTTAACTCCCTGTCTGACGGCGCCGCGACCCGCATCCCCCTCCCCTTCGCCTTCCTCCCACCTTGTTCAAGGACGGCAACCTGGTCCAGATGCAATGTCATAGCCAGCCTCTGCGTATCCGTCACCAAATCCTGCTGTCCGCCACCATCAAGGTCGCCAGAAGTGACATCCGACGATGTTCTGTTCAACAACCCAGCATGCGCAAGAATGCCTTCCTCCTCCCCATCCACCACTTCGGTCACCACCCTGTCCGCAAGCTCCGCAATGATCTTGTCCGCCGCCGCACCCACAGCGTGCTCCACTAACTCTGCCGGCGCTGCCAAGGACTGCTCATCCCCCTCTGGCTCCCTTACCTCCTGCGCATGCCCTACTGACTCAACACCCACACTATGCACGACCACCTCCTCAGCATGCTGCGCATTCAACACTTCCACACCACCCGATCCCTGGGCAACAACAGAATCTGCACACCCACCCAACCCATCCGCCTGCTGCCGCACGACTGTGACGCCATCAGCCACCTAACGGTGGACCAATGGTACCTCCACCGCAACTGCCCCCCCTCGTGAGCCACAGCTAGCGATTGTCCCCCTTCTAATCTCTCGTTGTCTACTCTACTCACCATTGCTGTCTCTCTCCCCGCAGCCAAACGCGCTCGCGGCTGGAACCTTTGCACCCCCTGTGACTTTCCTCCTCTTGTAGGCTCTGGCTTCAATTCCGGATGCTTCACTCTGCACTCGGCATCACTATGGCCCTGATGAAAGCAATGCCCACAATACCTGGGTAAGTTCTCTGGAACCAAGGGCTGCCAGAAACCAAGGCGCTCACCAAAAGAAATCCAAACCCGGGACGGAAGTTCCTTCATCAGATCAATTTCAACACATACCCTGGCCATGTTAGGCCTTGACCCTTGCGCGGTAGCAGCATCAACGCACAAGGGCTGTCCTAAACAAGCCACAATAGGAAATAAACATTCCTTATGAAAAAGATGCACCGGCAATTTCGGCAACGCGAACCACACTGGAACGACGGAGGTCTCCCTATCCACGTGAAAATCAATTGACCACTTGAACACTCTCATGGGAGCCTCCTTGATATACCAAATCCCTCGAGCCCAGATTCTGTAGTAGTCAGCCTCAGTTGTCAACCGAACCAAGACATGCCTTCTATCCAACAAGCCGATAGCAAACTCAGCTTTTAAATCCAACGCATGGAAGAATTTGCGCAGGTCGTCCAAAGGAGGACGCCCCCTGGAAAATTTCCCCACTAACTCGAATTGGAACGGAGCCGTAACCCGTTCAATATCCACTATGTCAAAGGTCACTACAGGTTCTCCTCTGTGGGTAGAAACCACAGCCTTCACCCGTGACGCCAGAGACGACGGCAACGAAGCAAACGATTTTTCCTGAAAACCCACCCCAGATTTAGAGGCCACCACATCAGCAAAGGACCGACCGATGCCAACCTGTGCCGCCACCGGACCAGTTGCCCCCTCCCCCGAGGAAGAGGGGGGAGCAGCCATGACGGCCAAACTTCACAAGCAAAACCCTAACTTACTAAAAATAGAAAGTTAAGTCAACACTACCACATTAGTCCGCAATCCTCTTTTATTTGGAACTTATGATTTTATAATAACCCTACTACCCAATCACACTACAATAAGTGTAAATGAATATAGAAGTAAGGGTTTTCGTTGTCTGTTTTCAAGTTAGAGCGAATTAGGATTTTCACGTTTTTTCGTAGTGCGACTATCCGGTACGAAGTGTGGATCAAATTTGGTGATTAAAAGTGAGTTTTAGATGATATTAAGTGTGGGATTAGAGGTGATAATAATAAATTAGTAAATTTTAAGTTAAAACTCTAGTATACGCGATTTAAGGAAAATCGGGTTGAACCGACGTGTACCGTTCTCTACCGATGGATTACACCACTTGACCACCACTTTAGTACCTTAATTCCCTTATTTTTACTTGAATAATTAGCCCTAAATTACCTCTTAATCCAGGCACCTTTGTTGACTAAAGAAAAGGAAGAAAAGAAAAAAAAATTGAGATTGAATCCTACGGCGACACTTGGAGGTAATCCACTTAACTTTGACCCAAGCTTATTAATATCTTCTTAACCTTCTTGAAGCTTCATTTTAGCCTCCATTTCTACACATTAGAACCATGACTTAGAGAGGAGAAAAGGAGAGAAAGAAACCAAGTGAGCAACCACCAAGTTTCACCTTGAATCACCTTCATTTGAGCAAAATCAATGAATCCAAACTGATTAAACCTTCATTTGAGTGCTTAGGTAGTTGTGTGTGGTAAAAATTTAGGAAGAAAGTGTTTGGTTTCACACCTACAAGGGAGTTTTTGGCAGGTACATGGCTTTCTTCTACTTATCTCTTACTTAAATTTGATTAAGGTTGGATAACAATGCATATTTGTGCCAAATGATAGTTATTTTAGTGGTTTGGATGGATATGGTGCATGTTCTTGAGTTAAGGTTGAGATGGTTAACTGTATTTATTGTTGTTTAGGTGATATATGGTGTATATAATCTTGGATAGGAGGTTGAGGTAGTGGTTCAAGATAGAAATATGAAGTTTGCACCTTAAATTCATTGAATTCCATAATTAAAGCTCTTCACTGCTTGGTTCTGTCCGATCCTGTTTGACCATGATGGAGGTCGAATTAGGCTTAGCATAAAACATGAAAGTTGTATAGAATGATATTTTATGATTGCCTACAAAATTTCAACCCAATCGGAGCAACGTAGCCTATGAAAAGACAAAAATACCCCTGACTCTCATAGGTTTAGTCTAGTGGACAATTTTGATATTTCACAACACTAACCGTGTTTGTTCACCCTGATGTGTACTGAATTAGCCTTTTGCCAAAACACAAAAGTTGTAGTGCTATGTCTTATTCCAACGCCTCTGGAATCACCTCGTTTTGACTTCGGTAGCCTGAGTTATTGTTATTTATACATAAGGAGGTTAACAAGCCCGAGTGTGAGAATCTGGTTCTGTAAATGGAAATTTTGACTTAGATACACTACAATCTGGACTGAGTGGTCTTCATCAAAGTTGTAGGCCTTTGTCTTAGTTTCGAAACGGTATAATTTCACCCCAATCCGATAAGCGTAGCTTCGGTTGTGTCCGTTACGCAAAACAACGTCAAATCTGTCTTTTGTTTCTTGACACAAACTCCATTTCCGCACATGTTCCTAGCTTGATTTTGTACTTATCTGACTTGGAGCCTATGGAATGGCTATTGAAATGAGATGATTTTATATATGACTTTGGGTTTGATTGAGGAAAAGAATGAAGCCATAAATGGTTAGAAAATAGATAAATACAAAGGGCGTGCTGCCCAAATTTACGCTCGAGAACTAGGTCGATATACTTGCGACTTGAGTAAGGCTTGAGAGCAAATACCACGTGAATCATCTAGAGTATTTAAATTTTACCACGTGAACCATTTAGGGTATTTATGTGACAGCCCCACCTCCCCCTAAGGCGAACCAGAGGGTTCGGCGGGTCGCCTACCCAGCTCTCGCCGAGAGTCAGTCGATCACTACATTCCTCAAATAAATTACAAGATAAATCTCATATATACATTAAATTCTCCAATAATTACATGTCATAAGCGAAGCGGAAACAATTCCCAACTATACATAAAATGATTCCAAATCCAAACTGTACAAGATATATGCCATCCAGTCACGTGAATAAGTACTACAAGCCTTCCTTCGCCACGAGCCCTGTGGAGGGGAATAAAATAGTTTTGGGTGAGTTAAAAGCTCAATGAGTAACCAGTAAAATCAGTACTCAAATATATTTCCCAATAATGCATTTCGATGATGTCATGATTCAGTAATCAAATATCCGTTTATTGCTCTCGTGAGCCAGTGAAATCATTGCACTTAAACACCCAACGCTCAAATAGATCCTTTAACGTTTAACAATATGAGGGAGCAACGTTGGTGCTCCAGATAATGTCGTGAACTCATTGAAGTGGTGGAGACGTTGGTGTCCAGCACATGAATTCCAAGTACTCATTTGAGCCAAAACATGTCATGGACCACATGCAAACACTCATGATATGAAATCGAGTAAATAATGCAAGAAAACGTTCAAAAGTAACTTTGGAAACAGTTTAGGGTCACTTACCTCCACGGCTCAGAAACCATCCATCATATATCATTACCTTGCCCGAGTCCAAGCCCTAAATCATAAACTTAAAGCAATCATACATTCTCAAAGTTCGGACAGCATTTTCCCATAAATACTTCATTTCCAACCTACAATATATTACCAATCACACATACGGTTAATAAGCAATAAAATATATCCAATTAGGCCACAATATCCCTCAATCAAAGCTAATTAGAAGCTTAAGAGCCACCATTAGAAAAACCCCCAATTAAACCCTACAAATCGGAATTTATTCCCTCAAGCGTAACTTTTCTGCAACGATCGCAGTTAACGTATAAAAGTTCTGTTTAACACCTTTCGGCACAATATTCATAAATGAATCTACCCTTATCGGATTGGAATGCAATTTATACCATTTCGAAGCTAAGATAAAGACCTACAACTTTCATGAAGACCACTCACTCCAGTTCTTACCCTAACTAGGTCAACTCCAGATTTTCCAGTTCGAAGCTCACTGTGAAATTCAACTAGCAATCCTGATTCATTCACTCATATCTCAGCACACACAACTCCAATTCAGGTAATTCCAAAATCATTTGAAAGCTAAGATACAAGGCTATAATTCTTAAGAAGATATCAATAACCAATTCAGTAATATTCCTAGTCAAACTAACCAATTACATAAGCTGATTATCAGTTTCGAACAGAAACAGGGCAGTAGGGTATTTCGGTCTTTTCATAGGCTACGTTGCTCCGATTTAGTTGAAATTTTGCAGACAACTATAGAACATTATTCTCTACAATGTTCATGTTTTGTGCTAAGTCTAATTGGGCCTCTAACATAGGCAAACAGAAACAAGCAGAACTGAAAACAAGATTTCCTAAAATCTGAAATTTTCTCAAACCACCATAGAAATCACCAAATCTTCCACAAAACAACATCTAAAACAACTAAAAATCACTAATAAGCAATGAATTGAAGTAAAGAGGATGTTCTTGGCAAAATACCTTAAAACCACAAGAAAGGTAGGAGGTTAATCTTTCCTCCTCCAAAACAACTCCAACAACACCTTTAACCTTCCCTAGCTAGCAAGTTTTATGGAGTGGTTTGCAATTTAATCGGTGGAACTCAAGATTTGGACAAGAATTGAAGTAACAAGATGAAGGTTTTTCCTCTCTTTTCTCTCTACATGTCTCAGCCAAGAAGGGTAAAGAAATGAGAAAATGTTGGTCAAAATTGGAGTTTAGGAAAGTTAAATAAAAGTTAGACAAGTCAACTTCCAATCGGATCGCGACACTTGGCCCTTCTTAAGTTTATTCTTATCCCTTTGTTTCTCGAAGATTAACTATCTAAGTAACCTCTAATTATCTCTTAGCACCTTGTAAAATAACATCACTTAATACGAAACTCCAACAAGTTGTCAAAAATATATCGCATTTACCGCACTAGCGGGTCCCACGTCCATAATACACTTCAAACTTAACGTGGACTAACTTGTATCAAGAAAATGATTTGAAAACTATATTCCCTTATAAAAATGTATAGGAAATTAATATATTGAAGAAAGGCATAAAATTATAGACAAGGAAACAAAATAATGTCTAGAAAATATATAAACATTTTCGGTTTCTCACACTCATTCGTTCGGGGCGTCACAATTTACGTTTTCTTTGTCATTTCAACTCAAATAGCGATTTTAAAATTTTACAAGTGAGTCTAAGTTTTACAAATATTTTACTTATGTCCTTTGGTTTCAATGTACTCTTTTCACTATCAAAACCATATTTATACTTTGTACTAGTACGTATTCGACTTGTCTTTGACTCACTTACATCTTTGATGGTTGAAGCATAATGTGTTCGTTTGATTATTAGGGTTCCTTGGTGATTGAGAGTATTATCCGGAAGGAAACTTTGGACGTTATTTTGCTTAAATAGGTGAGTGTTCTTTGTTTGCTATATTTTCCTTGACTTCATGGCTTGTGTTATTGTTTGATAAGGTGTTAAGTGCGTTCAAGGATTTTCAAAACGAGTTTTTTAGGCGAGCGTGTACTTTATTGCGCTCGACCTAAATAAAACGTGAAATTTTCAATGATTTAATGATTGATACATTAGTTGTGTATGATGTAAGCCTTTTGGTTGAATTGGGCCCTGCCCTTCATTACCGATCGACTCAAGCTAGAAGCGGACTCGGTCGGGCGATATGGTGACGCTGGGTGTGAACGTTGGTATACTCAAGTATTACCTTGTTGTCGGGTAGAGTCCGGCCAACGTCCGGAAGGGGGTGAAATGAAATGAATGAATGAGTGGCAATGAATGAAATGAAGGATTTTACTTCTCAAAATGCATTTTCAAATAATTGGAGGAATAAGGGGAATGACAAGTGTGAGGACTTGCAAATTCCTTACATATTTCTTGAAAATTTCCTTTTATTTGAAAATTATTTGGAAATTATTATTCTATACCATATTGCTACTTAATCACCCTAGAAAAAGTGCCAATGATCATAGAAAATTAGGGTTTTCCTTTCCGATTTCAATTTGAAGTGAAATAGGGTTTTTCGGGTATCCATTGTGTAATTATCTGGTACGGAGCGAAGATCAAATTTGGTGCTTAAGAGTGACTTTTGGGTGAGGAAATATTATATGATTAGAAGTGATAAAAATAAGTTAGTGATTAGAAGTTAAAAACCCAAGTATATATGATTTAAGGACAAACGGCTTGGACCGACGGGTGTCGCGCGCTACCGATTTAACCACCACTTGATCACCACTTTCTTGCCATACAAGCTTATCACTAATTGAGCAAAATATCTTCCCTCTCATGGTTATCTCTTGACCAAAATATGTGGCCAAAATGCAAGGAGAAGAAAGAGAAATTTTTGTGGTTGTAATTAAGCCAAGTGTTGGCCAAACTTGTGGCTTAGATTAATCTTAATTTCTTGTCTTCTTAACTCTCTAAGAACAGCCTTTCTTCTTCAATTTTTCTGCTCCATAGCCGAGACAAGAGAGAGAGAGAAAGACAAAGAGAGTTCATCTTGTTCTTCTCCAAATCTTGAAAAGTTTCTTTTATTCGCGCAAATCTACTCCGATTAAGTTGTTATCTAGCACAATGGCTACCTACCGGTCTAATTTTCTTGAGGAACAAAGGCCTTAAACACTTGTTTCTAGTCTCCTTGGAAAGGTATACATGCTAGAACCTTGACTCTCCCATTAAATTCGCGATTAGTTGCTAAATATGTCACATATGGTTGAATTATTGATGTATGTGGTGAAATAGAGGCTTGGATCATGATTTTCCATTTTTATTGGAATTTTACAGCTTTCCTATAATTTTTCTAGTGCTTAAAAATTGGGGCTTTGATGTTTATAATCTGATATGGGAAGTTAAGGTAGTGAAGCAAGCCAAAAATAAGGAAATTAGCAATTGATTGCAAGAATCCCAGATTTCTGGAAAATTTCAGTTCAGTTCTGCCCCGGTTTTAGTACTCATAGTTAGAGGCCGAATTAGGCTTAGCCTAAAACATGAAAGTTGTAGATAATGGCGTTTTATAGTTGTATACAAAATTTTAACTCAATCGGAGCAATGTAGCCTATGAAAAGACCAAAATACCCTCACTGTTCTAGGTTACATTCCAGAGTTCCACGTGGACAGCTTAGTCTATTTGGTTGTGTTTATTCACTATAATCCGTTCAGATTTAGCCTTTTACCAAAACATGAAAGTTTTATTACTCTGTCTTAGATTTTCCACGCCACCAAGAACGTCTTAAACGGACCTCGGTAGACTGAGATATGGTCATTTGAATGCAGTATGGTTGATTAGCCGAATAGTTGGAACCAGGTTATATGAATTGGGAATTTGATTAGGTTACACTGAAAATTAGACTAAGTACTCTTCATGAAAATTGTAGGCCTTCGTCTTAGCTTCGAATTGGTATAAGTTTCACCTCAATCCGATAAGTGTAGCCCTAAATGTACCTATTCTGCAAAAAACCTGTCAAATCTGTCTTCTATAAGCTTTGTTTCCGCACTTGATATTAGCTTAATCTTTGTTCTTGTATTGTTTTAAGCCTATGGAATGGCTATTGAACTGACTTTGAGTTATGGATAACTTTGGATTGGATTGAGTAAGATAATGAAGCCATAAATGGTTGGAAAAATAGCTAAATACAAAGGGCGCGGTGCCCAAATTTTCGCTTTTGAGCTAAGTTTCTATTTGAACTTATATATTTTCGATTGGCAAATCCTATGACTGTTTTTCCATCTTAAAACATGATCCTTCTTCAATTGGAAACTCCAAATATTTACTTACTCTTACCCAAATAAAGAGGAGTGGTTTAGGGTTTTCTTGGGTATTTTGTCCTCCCTTTTACATGAATTTCATTAAGGCATTTAGTCTATAATATCTACTTGAATATGAGATGATTTCGAACCATATAAACGATTCCGAAAACAGTATTTCGTAGCCTATCTAGTTGGATTCTGACTTGTCGTTAGTTCAAGGATTTCCATTGGAAAATTTTATAACCCTTTTGAATTTGGTTTCTCGCTTGGATTACGAAACCCTAATTATTTCCGACCACAGATTCAAATATCCCCTTTTCACTATAAAGGCGTCCTTATACGTTTTACTTATCAATTGCCGGTTTTTCTTTGATTTCACTTACTTGTTTGTGCTAGATAGATTGTAATATTCTTTCTCATTTACTCTTAGGTTTTCTCGGTGACTGAGGTAATATCCGAAAGGATATTTGCACGTTGTTTAACGTAAATAGGTGAGTGTTCCTTGTTTGTTATATTCTTCTTGGCTTCATGACTTGTTGTTATTGTTTGATAATGTGTTACGTGTTACCAATTTCCAATGATTTTCAAAATGAATTTTTTAGGCGAGTGTGTACTTTATCGCACTCAGCCTAAATGATTGTAAAATTTTCAATGATTGAACGATTGAAATGTTACTTGTGCATGAATGTAAGCCTTTTGGCTGAACTGGCCACTGCCCCTTGTTACCGATCGACTCGAGCCAGAAGCGGACTCGGTCGGGCGATATGGTGACCTGGGTGAACGTTTGGTATACTCGAGTATTACCTTGTAGGTTGGTGGAGGTTGGTGGAGCTTGGCCAATGTCCAGGAAGGGTTGAATGAAATGAATGAACGAACGAACGAAGGTTTCATTGATAAATGAAAAAAATGCATTTTCAAATGAATGAAGGAATAAGGGGACTGACAGGAGAACGAGCGAATGAACGAACGAATGAACGAACGTATCCTTTTCATGTGTGACTTATTGTAAATGTTGTAAATGTTTCTTGACTTATTGTTTGATTTATGGCTTGATCCTATGTTCGGAACCTCACTGAGCTTTTAGCTCATCCCTTTAGTTTTGTTTTCCTTAACAGGGGAAGGCGAGCGGGGCGAGAGCTCTGTATCGACTGGCTGGGTCTAGTTTTGGTTTTGTTTTGGTTCTCGCCCTAGTGCTTGGCACGGGCTGGTTGTATGGTGACTTGAGAACTTTTGTATTCTCGACGGTTGTACTTCTTTCTGAGATAGCAATGTATACAAGTTTTGTTTTAAGTTTTGGATCCTCGTTTTGCTCTTTCTTGTGGTTCTATTTCTGATTTGTGTGAGTGAATGACTGAGTCCCGGCGAGAGCTGGGCAGGCGGTCCGCTGAACCCTCTGGTTCGCCTAAGAGGGAGGTGGACTGTCACAACAGGAGAACGAACGAACGAACGAACGAATAGCTCCATGTGAGCCCATATCCTTTTAATGAATGTGTTATTATCGCTTTCCATTGTAAATGTTTCTTGAACTATTGATACTCTATGTTTAATGTATTGGATTGATTGTTTGATTATGTGTTCGGAACCTCACTGAACTTTTAGCTCATCCCTTTAGTTTTATTTTCCTTAACAGGGGACGGCGAGCAAGGACGAGAGCTCGGTGGAGACTAGCCTATATTAGTTTCTTTGATTTTGTAATGGTTTTCGCCCTAGTGCTCAGCACGGGCTGGATGTATGGTGAATTGAGAACCTTTGTATATTCGATGTTTGTACTCCCTTTTGAGATGGTGATGTACATAAGTTTTGCTCTAAGTTTTGGATCGTCGTTATATTTATTCTGGTTTTGTTTGAGGGTTGAAGTGAACAACTGAGTCCCAACGAGAGTTGGGCAGGCAGTCTGCCGAACCCTTTGGTTTGCCTTAGGGGGAGGTGGGGTTGTCACACATATTCTGTTCTTCCATCTATATTCCATTCATAAATTGAATCTCCATCATATTTAGTAGTATGAAATTTTGATCTTTCTGCATATTAAATATCTAGGACACTAGGTCTTGGATAGTAATTTCTAGTGCTTATTAATTGCCAATTTTTTTTATTATTTTTGAAAGATTTTCTTCTTCTTATTTTATTTATTTGATTATCTTTTTCTTCTCTAAATTGATCTTCTATAGGTAAAATCATATTTTCATCATTTTCTGAATAGTTTGATTCTTCTGATGATATTTTTTTATTGACTATATTATCCAATGTACTTATTCTAGGAGTTTGAGTTTGAGCTTCTGCTGTTAAACTCTACAATGTCTGAGATATTCTATTCAATATATTATTTGTATTGTTTATTCTTTGCATATTAACACTTTAAATTAACTCTTGTTCTCTTTCTCTAGTTAAGCTTCTAGGTTGAAAATGTGGTGCTGAAATATCATTAGGAAATCTTATAACTGGTTTTTGAATACTATCTATTTTTGTATTTATTACTTCTATATGTTGAGATATAGTGTGAGAAATTTGATTTGTATAATTATTTTGTTGATATAATTTTTTAATATCTTCCAAATTTATATTATTACTACTACTATTACTTGATTCAGCTTCTCTACCCATTTTAAAAGGGGATGCAATTATATCTTTTTGTCCTATATTAATTTTTACTTGTTGTAATGGAGGATGATTTGAAGTTATTACTTGATCGTCTTTTAATTTCCATTTTTATATAAATTAGTTTGAACATTTATTTATGGAGTATTATATACATCATCTATTCCTACCTTTGAAATATAGAATGATAACCAAGTAAAGAAAGGAAAATCAAACTTTCTTATCTCTAGTTCTTTCTTCCATTCTAATATTAATTTTTCTTTACATTCAGAAGATAATTGAAAAAATCAAATTCTTTTTTCT
This sequence comes from Coffea arabica, assembly GCF_036785885.1. Taxonomy (NCBI): domain Eukaryota; kingdom Viridiplantae; phylum Streptophyta; class Magnoliopsida; order Gentianales; family Rubiaceae; genus Coffea; species Coffea arabica. The sequence continues at coordinate 15,647,251 of NC_092326.1, forward strand.
GTATTTTCTTCATTATCAAAATCTTCTTGTAAGTATTTATGATCTATTTTATATTCTCTAATTATTACATTTATTTTTGCTTTCATTTGAGAATGTGTTGGAGAATATTCTGATTGATTTTGATTAACTACTTCTGGAACAGGAGTTTTAAACTTAAATGTTGAAGAACTCTCTAAAGCAAAATTTGTATTAATTGATTCGTAACTAGATCGTCTAGCTGGTATCCAAGAATGGCTTGAAGTTGAAGATCTTTCTCTAAATGAGGTAAATCTCATTAAAATTTTTCCATCAGGTTCTTCTATAATATCTTTTGGATTTGTTTGTTCTATATTTCTTGGTATTTGTGGATTTTGTATTATAAACTCACTAGGTATAGTGATTTCATTCCATTTTAGTCTTTTGGGAGTATAAGTAGCAGGTCTATCTGCATCAACCTGTAATAATGTTGTTTCTTCCTTTAAAGTTGGAGTCATAATAAATTTTGGATTTAATTGTGAAGACAAATGTCTATAATACATTCTGTAAATTACAGCAAAATTCATTGTATGTTTTTCAAATTCATCACCTTGTAAATGAATGTCTAATATTACTGAATTCAAAACATGTGGATCAGTTAAATCTACTGAAAAATTTGGAGCACAATTAAAGTAAATTGGTCCATTACATACATTTGTTTGAATCATAGATAAAAGTGAAGTTTTATATCTTTTAAGTCTTGTGTCTCTTAAAGCTAGATATATAGGAGCATCAACTCCTAGATCGAATAAAGGTTTTACTGCAACTTGAATTAAATCTTCTAATTCTATCTTTTACAAGTTAAATAATTCACTTTTGAGAATTGAGAAAATGAGAAAGGAAAGGTTATGAACCAAGTTTAAGTGATCGAACCGTGCCATGAATTTGAACAATTTTTTTTTTACAGTTTTTACTGATTTTTGACAAGAGAGGTTCTGTGCTACTAACCAACACGAGAAGAAGCCGGTCTGCAATTGGACCAGTCAGTCCAATTTGGGTCTGACAACACCACTTCGAAAAGTAAATTGGGAAGTGCTGCCTTCAAACATTAAGTTCGTGACTCAAAGCTTGTGAGACCAAGCTAAATAGACTTAGGGAACATCGGGTCTCCTTGCTTTAGTCCTCAACTAGCATTAAAAAAATCTGTTGGAACACCATTAAGTTGTTAAGTTATTTCTTTATTCTCTAATATTACCTTTTATTTTTATATTTTCCCATTCTCTCTTGTCACTTGTAAGCTATTTCATCATTAGTTACTCTCTAATTAAAAGTTATAATTTTACATCCATAGTTAAGTATTTTTGGTTTTTAAATTATAAATGCTTTGTAATACAAGCAACAAACTACCTATAACCTATAACAAAATTAACATTGCAATTTGTGATTAACTATTAATGGTAAAAACTACCAAAAAAAAAAGGAATGACAACCTTTGACAAAAATAAAAGAAAGTGGAAGAGAAAATTAAGGAAGTTAAAATTTATATTATAATAAATATATTTTGCTCGTGTTACAAAGCATATTTAACTTAGAATAACTTATTTAGACACATGTATGAAAATTAAATTTTGTGGTTAATTAATTATTAACATTAATATATTACTTCATAGTGGCAAGAGAGAATGGAAAAAATAAGGAAAATACTAAAAGAGTGAGAGACAGAAAAGAAACAAAAGAAAAAATAAAAATGAGAATAACTAAAATATCAAGGACAATTTTATCATTTGACATGAATTATCAGGTAAATTGAGTAGAAAATTTTTTTCTTTATGGGAAGGGGCAAAGTTCAACTGAAGTTGTAGGATATAGGAATAAATTACAATTGCCAATGTAAAGGTGTTAGGGGTTTTATTGTGAGAACTCGTAAAAATTTACTTATTTTAAACTCCTGTTACTAGCTTATTTAAATATTTAATTGCCAATTTTCTCCGAATATTTTATTTCAACCTTTTTAGACCCAATTTCATGGAACTATGACTCACTTATATTTTTAAAATGACTCGTTTCAAAATTTAATTTTTGAAAGCCGTTAAGTGAGAATAGTGAATACGCGTTTTGGAGACTATAGCCGATTTGAGAGTACAATGAGGTTGAGAAATTGGAGACTTGTACATTAGTATTAAAATAGGTATTTTTATACTTAAATATTAAAGTATTAGTTAGTAAAGCTATTGTTATAAGAATTTCTTGAAAATTTCGCTTTATCGCGCAAAAATTGGAAGTACGCGTTTTGTGCGCGTGATTTAATTGAGGGACTTTAGACTTTTATTTTTGAACTATTAAGAGTGAATAATAATAATATAATTGGAAGTGCATTAGAGGTTTAGTGCACTAGTGAAACAAACTCGAGAGGAATCGAGCACGAAATGCGCGCGTACGCGCACTATCCTTAGTTGACTTTTAGAGCAATTTTGGCCATACAGTCTTAAGCTTGTCATGGAAGCATTACGCCAGATCAAAACCCTTCACTTCATCACCTCAAGTGGCGCTGCAACTTTCTTTTTTTCTCCTCGAAACAGCCGTGCATCAAGGAAGGAAAAGAACCAAAAATTTCATCTTCATTTCACCTTCATTTCTTCACCAAATCACCTCAAACTTCAACCACACTTTGCTAAGCACTTGGTGATCATCTTAAGCTACAAAAGAGCTTGCTTTCCACGGCTTTTCTTGGGCTGAGGAGGACTGAAAATTCTGCCTTGAAACATTTAGCAAAGTAAGTGACGATCAAACCTTCAAATTTTAGTTTGTGGAAATATATTAAACCCATGAGCTCTTGGATTCTCACAGGTAGCTTTATTTATGTTGGAAATTGGTGTGTGAGCTCTATGAACTCCCACTATGGCTTGATGGACTGATTTGTTGTGTTTTGAGTTATTAATGTTGGATTAGTGTTTAATATAGTGGAAATAGGTTGTATTTGTGACGACCCCAAGTCTCCCAAGGGCGAACTCGAGTGTATTAGCGGGCCGCCTGCCTAACTTGCGGCAGGACTCGAAACTTAAAGTAATAAAACTAGATAAACTGAAAGAGCACTATATACACAATATATACAATCCCAAAAGTGTTCTAATCATCCCATTACATCCTTATGAATATAACCAAAATTGTGACGGCCCCACCTCCCCCTAAGGGGAACCAGAGGGTTCGGCGGGTCGCCTGCCCAACTCTCACCGGGACTCAGTCGTTCACTACATTCCTCAAACAGATTACAATATAAATCTCAAAAATTACATCAAATTCTCCCACAATTACACATCCAAGTCTCCAATAATTACATGTCATAAGCGAAGCGGAAACGATTCCCAACTATACATAAAATGATTCCAAATCCAAATTGTACAAGATATAGGCCATCCATTCACGTGAAAAAGCACAACAAGTCCTTCCTTCGCCTTGAGCCCTGTGGAGGGGAATAAAATAGTTTTGGGGTGAACTAGAAGCTCAGCGAGTAACCAGTAAAATCAGAAATCAAATATATTTCACAATAATGCATTTCGATCATTTCGATGATGTCATGATTCTGAGATCAAATGTACGTTTATTGCTCTCATGAGCCGGTGAAATCATTGCACTTGAACACCCAACGCTCAAATAGATCATTTAACATTAACATTGAGAGGGAGCCCCTTTTGAGCTCCAGATAAACATGAACATGAACCATAAACAAGGTGGAGACATTGGTGTCCAGCACTAGACTTTCCCAGAGCTCATTGAAGCCAAATCATGTCATGAATCCACATGCGAGCACGCATGATATGCAATCGAATAAATAATGCAAGAAGCATTTCACAAGTACTTTGGAAATAGTTTAGGGTCACTCACATCCATGGCTCAGAAATCATCCATCATATAACATTGCCTTGCTCAAATCCAAGTCTTAGATCACAAACTCAATGCAAACAAGTCCTTTAAAAGTTCGGACAGCATTTCCCCTAAATTTGCTAACTTTTCCAGCCATCATGGCTTCATTATTTCCTCAGCCAGTCCCAAAGGTACACACACAACAATAAGTTCATCCAATAGCCATTCAGCAAGCTCCAAGTAGCACTAGTACAAGTCAAGCTAGGGAAAAGTCCGGAAATTAAAGTTAAGTTCAAAACCAGAAAAACAGTTTTGACGTCATTTTACGGTAATGGTACCAAAGGCGCTACGATTGTCAGATCAAGGTACAAGACCCACCGTTTCGAAGCTAAGAGACAGGGCTACAATATTACAGAAGGTCACTCAACCCAGTTTCGAGTGTAACCCGGTTAAAAATGCAAGAAACTACACCAGAACCGGAAAAACAGATTCACAGAACGCATTCTAGCGGAAACATCATAAATCAGGCTATCCAAGTCCAAATCCAGAAATTCCAAAATCAGATGAAAGCTAAGAAACAGAGCTACAATTCATCAGAAGACCTCAACAATCAATTCGGAAGCATTTCTGACCAAAACAACCAATTACAGAAGCAATTCTTACATTCGGATAAAACCAGGACAGCAAGGGTAATTTGGATTTTTCTCATTCTACACTACTCCGATTGACCTGAAATTTTGTAGGCACCTCTAAAATGTCATTCCCTACAAATTTCATGTTTTAAGCTAAGGCCAATTCGGCCTCTAACTAGGAGCTAAAAATTCGGGCAGAATGTTCCTTCACAAAACCTAATTTTCTGAAATTTCTTCCAAAACAGAAATTGATTGCAATTGACCACTTTTTCCACCTCATAGAGTCCTTAAACATCATTTCCAATCATCATATATAACCACACAACCATGTTCATATTAAAACAGAAAAATCCCCAAAAATTATAAAACTTCATCAAGTCAACCACAACTCAAGATATAATCCATCAAACCATCTCTTTAGCCATCACAAGTCACTAATTTAGCATAATCAAGAACAAAGAAAGGATTGCTAGACATGAACCTTGAAATATCAAGAAAGTTGATGGCTTAGTCCTTTGCCTTCTCTAATCACTCCACCACTATCTTCAATCTTCCTAAACAAGTGACTTTTGTGGAGGAATTCGAAAGTTTAACGGTTGATTCACAAGATTGAGCAAGAAATGGAGTTGGAGTTGAAGGCTTTCTTCTTGTATTTTTGCTCCAAGAGGTTCGGCCAAGACAAGCTTAAAATGGAGAGAAATTGGTCAATTTTTGAGGTTTAGTAAAGGTGATGCAAATTAGTCAAAGTCCAACTTTGAATAAGAAGGTGACACATGTCACCTTTTTGGTTTAAAACTTATCTTTTTGTCACTCCAATACAAATTTCTTAACACTTTGTAAAATAATATCACTTAATACAAAATTCCAACAAGTTGTCAGAAATATAATGCATTTACCGCACTTGCGGGTCCCACGTTCAAAATACGCTCTTAATTTCTCAAAAACTAACCGATACTAGAAAAATCATTTTAAAACTATCTTTGCGCATAAACTTTATTTGGGGAATTTTTTTCTAATCAAGAAAATGTAGAAAAGGCGGGCGATAAAAAAAATAAACCCTAGAAATTAATAAAATTTTTTGGTTCTCAAACTCATTTTTTTTTCGGGGCGTCACAAACTCCCCTCCTTAAAAGAATGTCGTCCTCGACATTCCATCTTGTACCAATCAAGTTGAAATATCCCGCAAGAATCACTAATATTGCAAACCAAACCCACAGTCCGGAATCCTAAACTTCAAGCCTAGGATACACTACCTAGATCTGAAGCCTAAACTCTGATACCAACTGTGACGGCCCCACCTCCCCCTAAGGGGAACCAGAGGGTTCGGCGGGTCGCTTGCCCAACTCTCGCCGGGACTCAGTCGTTCACTACATTCCTCAAACAGATTACAATATAAATCTCAAAAATTACATCAAATTCTCCCACAATTACACATCCAAGTCTCCAATAATTACATGTCATAAGCGAAGCGGAAACGATTCCCAACTATACATAAAATGATTCCAAATCCATATTGTACAAGATATAGGCCATCCATTCACGTGAACAAGCACAACAAGTCCTTCCTTCGCCTTGAGCCCTGTGGAGGGGAATAAAATAGTTTTGGGGTGAGCTAGAAGCTCAGCGAGTAACCAGTAAAATCAGAAATCAAATATATTTCACAATAATGCATTTCGATCATTTCGATGATGTCATGATTCTGAGATCAAATGTACGTTTATTGCTCTCATGAGCCGGTGAAATCATTGCACTTGAACACCCAACGCTCAAATAGATCATTTAACATTAACATTGAGAGGGAGCCCCTTTTGAGCTCCAGATAAACATGAACATGAACCATAAACAAGGTGGAGACATTGGTGTCCAGCACTAGACTTTCCCAGAGCTCATTGAAGCCAAATCATGTCATGAATCCACATGCAAGCACGCATGATATGCAATCGAATAAATAATGCAAGAAGCATTTCACAAGTACTTTGGAAATAGTTTAGGGTCACTCACATCCATGGCTCAGAAATCATCCATCATATAACATTGCCTTGCTCAAATCCAAGTCTTAGATCACAAACTCAATGCAAACAAGTCCTTTAAAAGTTCGGACAGCATTTCCCCTAAATTTGCTAACTTTTCCAGCCATCATGGCTTCATTATTTCCTCAGCCAGTCCCAAAGGTACACACACAACAATAAGTTCATCCAATAGCCATTCAGCAAGCTCCAAGTAGCACTAGTACAAGTCAAGCTAGGGAAAAGTCCGGAAATTAAAGTTAAGTTCAAAACCAGAAAAACAGTTTTGACGTCATTTTACGGTAATGGTACCAAAGGCGCTACGATTGTCAGATCAAGGTACAAGACCCACCGTTTCGAAGCTAAGAGACAGGGCTACAATATTACAGAAGGTCACTCAACCCAGTTTCGAGTGTAACCCGGTTAAAAATGCAAGAAACTACACCAGAACCGGAAAAACAGATTCACAGAACGCATTCTAGCGGAAACATCATAAATCAGGCTATCCAAGTCCAAATCCAGAAATTCCAAAATCAGATGAAAGCTAAGAAACAGAGCTACAATTCATCAGAAGACCTCAACAATCAATTCGGAAGCATTTCTGACCAAAACAACCAATTACAGAAGCAATTCTTACATTTGGATAAAACCAGGACAGCAAGGGTAATTTGGATTTTTCTCATTCTACACTACTCCGATTGACCTGCAATTTTGTAGGCACCTCTAAAATGTCATTCCCTACAAATTTCATGTTTTAAGCTAATGCCAATTCGGCCTCTAACTAGGAGCTAAAAATTCGGACAGAATGTTCCTTCACAAAACCTAATTTTCTGAAATTTCTTCCAAAACAAAAATTGATTGCAATTGACCACTTTTTCCACCTCATAGAGTCCTTAAACATCATTTCCAATCATCATATATAACCACACAACCATGTTCATATTAAAACAGAAAAATCCCCAAAAATTATAAAACTTCATCAAGTCAACCACAACTCAAGATATAATCCATCAAACCATCTCTTTAGCCATCACAAGTCACTAATTTAGCATAATCAAGAACAAAGAAAGGATTGCTAGACATGAACCTTGAAATATCAAGAAAGTTGATGGCTTAGTCCTTTGCCTTCTCTAATCACTCCACCACTATCTTCAATCTTCCTAAACAAGTGACTTTTGTGGAGGAATTCGAAAGTTTAACGGTTGATTTACAAGATTGAGCAAGAAATGGAGTTGGAGTTGAAGGCTTTCTTCTTGTATTTTTGCTCCAAGAGGTTCGGCCAAGACAAGCTTAAAATGGAGAGAAATTGGTCAATTTTTGAGGTTTAGTAAAGGTGATGCAAATTAGTCAAAGTCCAACTTTGAATAAGAAGGTGACACATGTCACCTTTTTGGTTTAAAACTTATCTTTTTGTCTCTCCAATACAAATTTCTTAACACTTTGTAAAATAATATCACTTAATACAAAATTCCAACAAGTTGTCAGAAATATAATGCATTTACCGCACTTGCGGGTCCCACGTTCAAAATACGCTCTTAATTTCTCAAAAACTAACCGATACTAGAAAAATCATTTTAAAACTATCTTTGCGCATAAACTTTATTTGGGGAATTTTTTTCTAATCAAGAAAATGTAGATAAGGCGGGTGATAAAAAAAATAAACCCTAGAAATTAATAAAATTTTCGGGTTCTCAAACTCATTTTTTTTTCGGGGCGTCACAAACTCCCCTCCTTAAAAGAATGTCGTCCTCGACATTCCATCTTGTACCAATCAAGTCGAAATATCCCGCAAGAATCACTAATATTGCAAACCAAACCCACAGTCCGGCATCCTAAACTTCAAGCCTAGGATACACTACCGAGATCTGAAACCTAAGCTCTGATACCAACTGTGACGGCCCCACCTCCCCTTAAGGGGAACCAGAGGGTTCGGCGGGTCGCCTGCCCAGCTCTCGCCGGGACTCAGTCGTTCGCTACATTCCTCAAACAGATTACAATATAAATCTCAAAAATTACATCAAATTCTCCCACAATTACACATCCAAGTCTCCAATAATTACATGTCATAAGCGAAGCGGAAACGATTCCCAACTATACATAAAATGATTCCAAATCCAAATTGTACAAGATATAGGCCATCCATTCACGTGAACAAGCACAACAAGTCCTTCCTTCGCCTTGAGCCCTGTGGAGGGGAATAAAATAGTTTTGGGGTGAGCTAGAAGCTCAGCGAGTAACCAGTAAAATCAGAAATCAAATATATTTCACAATAATGCATTTCGATCATTTCGATGATATCATGATTCAGAGATCAAATGTACGTTTATTGCTCTCATGAGCCGGTGAAATCATTGCACTTGAACACCCAACGCTCAAATAGATAATTTAACATTAACATTGAGAGGGAGCCCCTTTTGAGCTCCAGATAAACATGAACATAAACCATAAACAAGGTGGAGACGTTGGTGTCCAGCACTAGACTTTCCCAGAACTCATTGAAGCCAAATCATGTCATGAATCCACATGCAAGCACGCATGATATGCAATCGAATAAATAATGCAAGAAGCATTTCACAAGTACTTTGGAAATAGTTTAGGGTCACTCACATCCATGGCTCAGAAATCATCCATCATATAACATTGCCTTGCTCAAATCCAAGTCTTAGATCACAAACTCAATGCAAACAAGTCCTTTAAAAGTTCGGACAGCATTTCCCCTAAATTTGCTAACTTTTCCAGCCATCATGGCTTCATTATTTCCTCAGCCAGTCCCAAAGGTACACACACAACAACAAGTTCATCCAATAGCCATTCAGCAAGCTCCAAGTAGCACTAGTACAAGTCAAGCTAGGGAAAAGTCCGGAAATGAAAGTTAAGCTCAAAACCAGAAAAACAGTTTTGACGTCATTTTACGGTAATGGTACCAAAGGCGCTACGATTGTCAGATGAAGGTACAAGACCCACCGTTTCGAAGCTAAGAGACAGGGCTACAATATTACAGAAGGTCACTCAACCCGGCTTCGAGTGTAACCAGGTTCAAAATGCAAGAAACTACACCAGAACCGGAAAAACAGATTCACAGAACGCATTCTAACGGATACATCATAAATCCGGCTATCCAAGCCCAAATCCAGAAATTCCAAAACCAGATGAAAGCTAAGAAACAGAGCTACAATTCATCAGAAGACCCCAACAACCAATTCAGAAGCATTCCTGACCAAAACAACCAATTACAGAAGCAATTCTTACATTTGGATAAAACCAGGACAGCAAGGGTAATTTGGATTTTTCTCATTCTACACTACTCCGATTGACCTGAAATTTTGTAGCCACCTCTAAAATGTCATTCCCTACAAATTTCATGTTTTAAGCTAAGGCCAATTCGGCCTCTAACTAGGAGCTAAAAATTCGGGCAGAATGTTCCTTCACAAAACCTAATTTTCTGAAATTTCTTCCAAAACAGAAATTGATTGCAATTGACCACTTTTTCCACCTCATAGAGTCCTTAAACATCATTTCCAATCATCATATATAACCACACAACCATGTTCATATTAAAACAGAAAAATCCCCAAAAATTATAAAACTTCATCAAGTCAACCACAACTCAAGATATAATCCATCAAACCATCTCTTTAGCCATCACAAGTCACTAATTTAGCATAATCAAGAACAAAGAAAGGATTGCTGGACATGAACCTTGAAATATCTAGAAATTTGATGGCTTAGTCCTTTGCCTTCTCTAATCACTCCACCACTACCTTCAATCTTCCTAAACAAGTGACTTTTGTGGAGGAATTTGAAAGTTTAACGGTTGATTCACAAGATTGAGCAAGAAATGGAGTTGGAGTTGAAGGCTTTCTTCTTGTATTTCTGCTCCAAGAGGTTCGGCCAAGACAAGCTTAAAATGGAGAGAAATTGGTCAATTTTTGAGGTTTAGTAAAGGTGATGCAAATTAGTCAAAGTCCAACTTTGAATAAGAAGGCAACACATGTCACCTTTTTGGTTTAAAACTTATCTTTTTGTCACTCCAATACAAATTTCTTAACACTTTGTAAAATAATATCACTTAATACAAAATTCCAACAAGTTGTCAGAAATATAATGCATTTACCGCACTTGCGGGTCCCACGTTCAAAATACGCTCTTAATTTCTCAAAAACTAACCGATACTAGAAAAATCATTTTAAAACTATCTTTGCTCATAAACTTTATCTGGGGAATTTTTTTCTAATCAAGAAAATGTAGAAAAGGCGGGCGATAAAAAAAAATAAACCCTAGAAATTAAGAAAATTTGCGGGTTCTCAAACTCATTTTTTTTTTCGGGGCGTCACAAACTCCCCTCCTTAAAAGAATGTCGTCCTCGACATTCCATCTTGTACCAATCAAGTCGAAATATCCCGCAAGAATCACTAATATTGCAAACCAAACCCACAGTCCGGCATCCTAAACTTCAAGCCTAGGATACACTACCGAGATCTGAAACCTAAGCTCTGATACCAACTGTGACGGCCCCACCTCCCCTTAAGGGGAACCAGAGGGTTCGGCGGGTCGCCTGCCCAGCTCTCGCCGGGACTCAGTCGTTCACTACATTCCTCAAACAGATTACAATATAAATCTCAAAAATTACATCAAATTCTCCCACAATTACACATCCAAGTCTCCAATAATTACATGTCATAAGCGAAGCGGAAACGATTCCCAACTATACATAAAATGATTCCAAATCCAAATTGTACAAGATATAGGCCATCCATTCACGTGAACAAGCACAACAAGTCCTTCCTTCGCCTTGAGCCCTGTGGAGGGGAATAAAATAGGTTTGGGGTGAGTTAGAAGCTCAGCGAGTAACCAGTAAAATCAGAAATCAAATATATTTCACAATAATGCATTTCGATCATTTCGATGATGTCATGATTCAGAGATCAAATGTACGTTTATTACTCTCATGAGCCGGTGAAATCATTGCACTTGAACACCCAACGCTCAAATAGATCATTTAACATTAACATTGAGAGGGAGCCCCTTTTGAGCTCCAGATAAACATGAACATGAACCATAAACAAGGTGGAGACGTTGGTGTCCAGCACAAGACTTTCCCAGAACTCATTGAAGCCAAATCATGTCATGAATCCACATGCAAGCACGCATGATATGCAATCGAATAAATAATGCAAGAAGCATTTCACAAGTACTTTGGAAATAGTTTAGGGTCACTCACATCCATGGCTCAGAAATCATCCATCATATAACATTGACTTGCTCAAATCCAAGTCTTAGATCACAAACTCAATGCAAACAAGTCCTTTAAAAGTTCGGACAGCATTTCCCCTAAATTTGCTAACTTTTCCAGCCATCATGGCTTCATTATTTCCTCAGCCAGTCCCAAAGGTACACACAACAACAAGTTCATCCAATAGCCATTCAGCAAGCTCCAAGTAGCACTAGTACAAGTCAAGTTAGGGAAAAGTCCGGAAATGAAAGTTAAGCTCAAAATCAGAAAAACAGTTTTGACGTCATTTTACGGTAATGGTACCAAAGGCGCTACGATTGTCAGATGAAGGTACAAGACCCACCGTTTCGAAGCTAAGAGACAGGGCTACAATATTACAGAAGGTCACTCAACCCAGTTTCGAGTGTAACCAGTTTAAAAATGCAAGAAACTACACCAGAACCGGAAAAATAGATTCACAGAACGCATTCTAGCGGAAACATCATAAATCAGGCTATCCAAGTCCAAATCCAGGAATTCCAAAACCAGTTGAAAGATAATAAACAGAGCTACAATTCATCAGAAGACCTCAACAACCAATTCGGAAGCATTCCTGACCAAAACAACCAATTACAGAAGCAATTCTTACATTCGGATAAAACCAGGACAGCAAGGGTAATTTCGATTTTTCTCATTCTACACAACTCCGATTGACCTGCAATTTTGTAGGCACCTCTAAAATGTCATTCCCTACAAATTTCATGTTTTAAGCTAATGCCAATTCGGCCTCTAACTAGGAGCTAAAAATTCGGACAGAATGTTCCTTCACAAAACCTAATTTTCTGAAATTTCTTCCAAAACAAAAATTGATTGCAATTGACCACTTTTTCCACCTCATAGAGTCCTTAAACATCATTTCCAATCATCATATATAACCACACAACCATGTTCATATTAAAACAGAAAAATCCCCAAAAATTATAAAACTTCATCAAGTCAACCACAACTCAAGATATAATCCATCAAACCATCTCTTTAGCCATCACAAGTCACTAATTTAGCATAATCAAGAACAAAGAAAGGATTGCTGGACATGAACCTTGAAATATCTAGAAATTTGATGGCTTAGTCCTTTGCCTTCTCTAATCACTCCACCACTACCTTCAATCTTCCTAAACAAGTGACTTTTGTGGAGGAATTTGAAAGTTTAACGGTTGATTCACAAGATTGAGCAAGAAATGGAGTTGGAGTTGAAGGCTTTCTTCTTGTATTTTTGCTCCAAGAGGTTCGGCCAAGACAAGCTTAAAATGGAGAGAAATTGGTCAATTTTTGAGGTTTAGTAAAGGTGATGCAAATTAGTCAAAGTCCAACTTTGAATAAGAAGGCGACACATGTCACCTTTTTGGTTTAAAACTTATCTTTTTGTCTCTCCAATACAAATATCTTAATACTTTGTAAAATAATATCACTTAATATAAAATTCCAACAAGTTGTCAAAAATATAATGCATTTACCGCACTTGCGGGTCCCACGTTCAAAATACGCTCTTAATTTCTCAAAAACTAACCGATATTAAAAAAATCATTTTAAAACTATCATTGCTCATAAACATTATCTGGGGAATTTTTTTCTAATCAAGAAAATGTAGAAAAGGCGGGCGATAAAAAAAAATAAACCCTAGAAATTAAGAAAATTTCCGGGTTCTCAAACTCATTTTTTTTTTCGGGGCGTCACAAACTCCCCTCCTTAAAAGAATGTCGTCCTCGACATTCCATCTTGTACCAATCAAGTCGAAATATCCCGCAAGAATCACTAATATTGCAAACCAAACCCACAGTCCGGCATCCTAAACTTCAAGCCTAGGATACACTACCGAGATCTGAAACCTAAACTCTGATACCAACTGTGACGGCCCCACCTCCCCTTAAGGGGAACCAGAGGGTTCGGCGGGTCGCCTGCCTAGCTCTCGCCGGGACTCAGTCGTTCACTACATTCCTCAAACAGATTACAATATAAATCTCAAAAATTACATCAAATTCTCCCACAATTACACATCCAAGTCTCCAATAATTACATGTCATAAGCGAAGCGGAAACGATTCCCAACTATACATAAAATGATTCCAAATCCAAATTGTACAAGATATAGGCCATCCATTCACGTGAACAAGCACAACAAGTCCTTCCTTCGCCTTGAGCCCTGTGGAGGGGAATAAAATAGGTTTGGGGTGAGTTAGAAGCTCAGCGAGTAACCAGTAAAATCAGAAATCACATATATTTCACAATAATGCATTTCGATCATTTCGATGATGTCATGATTCAGAGATCAAATGTACGTTTATTGCTCTCATGAGCCGGTGAAATCATTGCACTTGAACACCCAACGCTCAAATAGATCATTTAACATTAACATTGAGAGGGAGCCCCTTTTGAGCTCCAGATAAACATGAACATGAACCATAAACAAGGTGGAGACGTTGGTGTCCAGCACTAGACTTTCCCAGAACTCATTGAAGCCAAATCATGTCATGAATCCACATGCAAGCACGCATGATATGCAATCGAATAAATAATGCAAGAAGCATTTCACAAGTACTTTGGAAATAGTTTAGGGTCACTCACATCCATGGCTCAGAAATCATCCATCATATAACATTGTCTTGCTCAAATCCAAGTCTTAGATCACAAACTCAATGCAAACAAGTCCTTTAAAAGTTCGGACAGCATTTCCCCTAAATTTGCTAACTTTTCCAGCCATCATGGCTTCATTATTTCCTCAGCCAGTCCCAAAGGTACACACACAACAACAAGTTCATCCAATAGCCATTCAGCAAGCTCCAAGTAGCACTAGTACAAGTCAAGCTAGGGAAAAGTCCGGAAATGAAAGTTAAGCTCAAAACCAGAAAAACAGTTTTGACGTCATTTTACGGTAATGGTACCAAAGGCGCTACGATTGTCAGATGAAGGTACAAGACCCACCGTTTCGAAGCTAAGAGACAGGGCTACAATATTACAGAAGGTCACTCAACCCGGCTTCGAGAGTAACCAGGTTAAAAATGCAAGAAACTACACCAGAACCGGAAAAACAGATTCACAGAACGCATTCTAACGGATACATCATAAATCCGGCTATCCAAGCCCAAATCCAGAAATTCCAAAACCAAATGAAAGCTAAGAAACAGAGCTACAATTCATCAGAAGACCCCAACAACCAATTCAGAAGCATTCCTGACCAAAACAACCAATTACAGAAGCAATTCTTACATTTGGATAAAACCAGGACAGCAAGGGTAATTTGGATTTTTCTCATTCTACACTACTCCGATTGACCTGAAATTTTGTAGCCACCTCTAAAATGTCATTCCCTACAAATTTCATGTTTTAAGCTAAGGCCAATTCGGCCTCTAACTAGGAGCTAAAAATTCGGGCAGAATGTTCCTTCACAAAACCTAATTTTCTGAAATTTCTTCCAAAACAGAAATTGATTGCAATTGACCACTTTTTCCACCTCATAGAGTCCTTAAACATCATTTCCAATCATCATATATAACCACACAACCATGTTCATATTAAAACAGAAAAATCCCCAAAAATTATAAAACTTCATCAAGTCAACCACAACTCAAGATATAATCCATCAAACCATCTCTTTAGCCATCACAAGTCACTAATTTAGCATAATCAAGAACAAAGAAAGGATTGCTGGACATGAACCTTGAAATATCTAGAAATTTGATGGCTTAGTCCTTTGCCTTCTCTAATCACTCCACCACTACCTTCAATCTTCCTAAACAAGTGACTTTTGTGGAGGAATTTGAAAGTTTAACGGTTGATTCACAAGATTGAGCAAGAAATGGAGTTGGAGTTGAAGGCTTTCTTCTTGTATTTCTGCTCCAAGAGGTTCGGCCAAGACAAGCTTAAAATGGAGAGAAATTGGTCAATTTTTGAGGTTTAGTAAAGGTGATGCAAATTAGTCAAAGTCCAACTTTGAATAAGAAGGTGACACATGTCACCTTTTTGGTTTAAAACTTATCTTTTTGTCTCTCCAATACAAATTTCTTAACACTTTGTAAAATAATATCACTTAATACAAAATTCCAACAAGTTGTCAGAAATATAATGCATTTACCGCACTTGCGGGTCCCACGTTCAAAATACGCTCTTAATTTCTCAAAAACTAACCGATACTAGAAAAATCATTTTAAAACTATCTTTGCGCATAAACTTTATTTGGGGAATTTTTTTCTAATCAAGAAAATGTAGATAAGGCGGGTGATAAAAAAAATAAACCCTAGAAATTAATAAAATTTTCGGGTTCTCAAACTCATTTTTTTTTCGGGGCGTCACAAACTCCCCTCCTTAAAAGAATGTCGTCCTCGACATTCCATCTTGTACCAATCAAGTCGAAATATCCCGCAAGAATCACTAATATTGCAAACCAAACCCACAGTCCGGCATCCTAAACTTCAAGCCTAGGATACACTACCGAGATCTGAAACCTAAGCTCTGATACCAACTGTGACGGCCCCACCTCCCCTTAAGGGGAACCAGAGGGTTCGGCGGGTCGCCTGCCCAGCTCTCGCCGGGACTCAGTCGTTCGCTACATTCCTCAAACAGATTACAATATAAATCTCAAAAATTACATCAAATTCTCCCACAATTACACATCCAAGTCTCCAATAATTACATGTCATAAGCGAAGCGGAAACGATTCCCAACTATACATAAAATGATTCCAAATCCAAATTGTACAAGATATAGGCCATCCATTCACGTGAACAAGCACAACAAGTCCTTCCTTCGCCTTGAGCCCTGTGGAGGGGAATAAAATAGTTTTGGGGTGAGCTAGAAGCTCAGCGAGTAACCAGTAAAATCAGAAATCAAATATATTTCACAATAATGCATTTCGATCATTTCGATGATATCATGATTCAGAGATCAAATGTACGTTTATTGCTCTCATGAGCCGGTGAAATCATTGCACTTGAACACCCAACGCTCAAATAGATAATTTAACATTAACATTGAGAGGGAGCCCCTTTTGAGCTCCAGATAAACATGAACATAAACCATAAACAAGGTGGAGACGTTGGTGTCCAGCACTAGACTTTCCCAGAACTCATTGAAGCCAAATCATGTCATGAATCCACATGCAAGCACGCATGATATGCAATCGAATAAATAATGCAAGAAGCATTTCACAAGTACTTTGGAAATAGTTTAGGGTCACTCACATCCATGGCTCAGAAATCATCCATCATATAACATTGCCTTGCTCAAATCCAAGTCTTAGATCACAAACTCAATGCAAACAAGTCCTTTAAAAGTTCGGACAGCATTTCCCCTAAATTTGCTAACTTTTCCAGCCATCATGGCTTCATTATTTCCTCAGCCAGTCCCAAAGGTACACACACAACAACAAGTTCATCCAATAGCCATTCAGCAAGCTCCAAGTAGCACTAGTACAAGTCAAGCTAGGGAAAAGTCCGGAAATGAAAGTTAAGCTCAAAACCAGAAAAACAGTTTTGACGTCATTTTACGGTAATGGTACCAAAGGCGCTACGATTGTCAGATGAAGGTACAAGACCCACCGTTTCGAAGCTAAGAGACAGGGCTACAATATTACAGAAGGTCACTCAACCCGGCTTCGAGTGTAACCAGGTTCAAAATGCAAGAAACTACACCAGAACCGGAAAAACAGATTCACAGAACGCATTCTAACGGATACATCATAAATCCGGCTATCCAAGCCCAAATCCAGAAATTCCAAAACCAGATGAAAGCTAAGAAACAGAGCTACAATTCATCAGAAGACCCCAACAACCAATTCAGAAGCATTCCTGACCAAAACAACCAATTACAGAAGCAATTCTTACATTTGGATAAAACCAGGACAGCAAGGGTAATTTGGATTTTTCTCATTCTACACTACTCCGATTGACCTGAAATTTTGTAGCCACCTCTAAAATGTCATTCCCTACAAATTTCATGTTTTAAGCTAAGGCCAATTCGGCCTCTAACTAGGAGCTAAAAATTCGGGCAGAATGTTCCTTCACAAAACCTAATTTTCTGAAATTTCTTCCAAAACAGAAATTGATTGCAATTGACCACTTTTTCCACCTCATAGAGTCCTTAAACATCATTTCCAATCATCATATATAACCACACAACCATGTTCATATTAAAACAGAAAAATCCCCAAAAATTATAAAACTTCATCAAGTCAACCACAACTCAAGATATAATCCATCAAACCATCTCTTTAGCCATCACAAGTCACTAATTTAGCATAATCAAGAACAAAGAAAGGATTGCTGGACATGAACCTTGAAATATCTAGAAATTTGATGGCTTAGTCCTTTGCCTTCTCTAATCACTCCACCACTACCTTCAATCTTCCTAAACAAGTGACTTTTGTGGAGGAATTTGAAAGTTTAACGGTTGATTCACAAGATTGAGCAAGAAATGGAGTTGGAGTTGAAGGCTTTCTTCTTGTATTTCTGCTCCAAGAGGTTCGGCCAAGACAAGCTTAAAATGGAGAGAAATTGGTCAATTTTTGAGGTTTAGTAAAGGTGATGCAAATTAGTCAAAGTCCAACTTTGAATAAGAAGGCGACACATGTCACCTTTTTGGTTTAAAACTTATCTTTTTGTCTCTCCAATACAAATATCTTAACACTTTGTAAAATAATATCACTTAATACAAAATTCCAACAAGTTGTCAGAAATATAATGCATTTACCGCACTTGCGGGTCCCACGTTCAAAATACGCTCTTAATTTCTCAAAAACTAACCGATACTAGAAAAATCATTTTAAAACTATCTTTGCGCATAAACTTTATTTGGGGAATTTTTTTCTAATCAAGAAAATGTAGATAAGGCGGGTGATAAAAAAAATAAACCCTAGAAATTAATAAAATTTTCGGGTTCTCAAACTCATTTTTTTTTCGGGGCGTCACAAACTCCCCTCCTTAAAAGAATGTCGTCCTCGACATTCCATCTTGTACCAATCAAGTCGAAATATCCCGCAAGAATCACTAATATTGCAAACCAAACCCACAGTCCGGCATCCTAAACTTCAAGCCTAGGATACACTACCGAGATCTGAAACCTAAGCTCTGATACCAACTGTGACGGCCCCACCTCCCCTTAAGGGGAACCAGAGGGTTCGGCGGGTCGCCTGCCCAGCTCTCGCCGGGACTCAGTCGTTCGCTACATTCCTCAAACAGATTACAATATAAATCTCAAAAATTACATCAAATTCTCCCACAATTACACATCCAAGTCTCCAATAATTACATGTCAGAAGCGAAGCGGAAACGATTCCCAACTATACATAAAATGATTCCAAATCCAAATTGTACAAGATATAGGCCATCCATTCACGTGAACAAGCACAACAAGTCCTTCCTTCGCCTTGAGCCCTGTGGAGGGGAATAAAATAGTTTTGGGGTGAGCTAGAAGCTCAGCGAGTAACCAGTAAAATCAGAAATCAAATATATTTCACAATAATGCATTTCGATCATTTCGATGATGTCATGATTCAGAGATCAAATGTACGTTTATTGCTCTCATGAGCCGGTGAAATCATTGCACTTGAACACCCAACGCTCAAATAGATCATTTAACATTAACATTGAGAGGGAGCCCCTTTTGAGCTCCAGATAAACATGAACATGAACCATAAACAAGGTGGAGACGTTGGTGTCCAGCACAAGACTTTCCCAGAACTCATTGAAGCCAAATCATGTCATGAATCCACATGCAAGCACGCATGATATGCAATCGAATAAATAATGCAAGAAGCATTTCACAAGTACTTTGGAAATAGTTTAGGGTCACTCACATCCATGGCTCAGAAATCATCCATCATATAACATTGCCTTGCTCAAATCCAAGTCTTAGATCACAAACTCAATGCAAACAAGTCCTTTAAAAGTTCGGACAGCATTTCCCCTAAATTTGCTAACTTTTCCAGCCATCATGGCTTCATTATTTCCTCAGCCAGTCCCAAAGGTACACACACAACAACAAGTTCATCCAATAGCCATTCAGCAAGCTCCAAGTAGCACTAGTACAAGTCAAGCTAGGGAAAAGTCCGGAAATGAAAGTTAAGCTCAAAACCAGAAAAACAGTTTTGATGTCATTTTACGGTAATGGTACCAAAGGCTCTACGATTGTCAGATGAAGGTACAAGACCCACCGTTTTGAAGCTAAGAGACAGGGCTACAATATTACAGAAGGTCACTCAACCCAGTTTCGAGTGTAACCCGGTTAAAAATGCAAGAAACTACACCAGAACCGGAAAAATAGATTCACAGAACGCATTCTAGCGGAAATATCATAAATCAGGCTGTCCAAATCCAGAAACTCCAAAACCAGATGAAAGCTAAGAAATAGAGCTACAATTCATCAGAAGACCTCAATAACCAATTCGGAAGCATTCCTGACCAAAACAACCAATTACAGAAGCAATTCTTACATTCGGATAAAACCAGGACAGCAAGGGTAATTTCGATTTTTCTCATTCTACACTACTCCGATTGACCTGAAATTTTGTAGGCACCTCTAAAATGTCATTCCCTACGAATTTCATGTTTTAAGCTAAGGCCAATTCAGCCTCTAACTAGGAGCTAAAAATTCGGACAGAATGTTCCTTCACAAAACCTAATTTTCTGAAATTTCTTCCAAAACAGAAATTGATTGCAATTGACCACTTTTTCCACCTCATAGAGTCCTTAAACATCATTTACAATCATCATATATAACTACACAATCATGTTCATATTAAAACAGAAAAATCCCCAAAAATTATAAAACTTCATCAAGTCAACCACAACTCAAGATATAATCCATCAAACCATCTCTTTAGCCATCACAAGTCACTAATTTAACATAATCAAGAACAAAGAAAGGATTGCTGGACATGAACCTTGAAATATTTAGAAATTTGATGGCTTAGTCCTTTGCCTTCTCTAATCACTCCACCACTACCTTCAATCTTCCTAAACAAGTGACTTTTGTGGAGGAATTTGAAAGTTTAACGGTTGATTCACAAGATTGAGCAAGAAATGGAGTTGGAGTTGAAGGCTTTCTTCTTGTATTTTTGCTCCAAGAGGTTCGGCCAAGACAAGCTTAAAATGGAGAGAAATTGGACAATTTTTGAGGTTTAGTAAAGGTGATGCAAATTAGTCAAAGTCCAACTTTGAATAAGAAGGTGACACATGTCACCTTTTTGGTTTAAAACTTATCTTTTTGTCTCTCCAATACAAATTTCTTAACACTTTGTAAAATAATATCAATTAATACAAAATTCCAACAAGTTGTCAGAAATATAATGCATTTACCGCACTTGCGGGTCCCACGTTCAAAATACGCTCTTAATTTCTCAAAAACTAACTGATACTAGAAAAATCATTTTAAAACTATCATTGCTCATAAACTTTATCTGGGGAATTTTTTTCTAGTCAAGAAAATGTAGAAAAGGCGGGCGATAAAAAAAAATAAACCCTAGAAATTAAGAAAATTTCCGGGTTCTCAAACTCATTTTTTTTTTCGGGGCGTCACAAACTCCCCTCCTTAAAAGAATGTCGTCCTCGACATTCCATCTTGTACCAATCAAGTCGAAATATCCCGAAAGAATCACTAATATTGCAAACCAAACCCACAGTCCGGCATCCTAAATTTCAAGCCTAGGATACACTACCGAGATCTGAAGCCTAAACTCTGATACCAACTGTGACGGCCCCACCTCCCCCTAAGGGGAACCAGAGGGTTCGGCGGGTCGCCTGCCCAGCTCTTGCCGGGACTCAGTCGTTCACTACATTCCTCAAACAGATTACAATATAAATCTCAAAAATTACATCAAATTCTCCCACAATTACACATCCAAGTCTCCAATAATTACATGTCATAAGCGAAGCGGAAACGATTCCCAACTATACATAAAATGATTCCAAATCCAAATTGTACAAGATATAGGCCATCCATTCACGTGAACAAGCACAACAAGTCCTTCCTTCGCCTTGAGCCCTGTGGAGGGGAATAAAATAGTTTTGGGGTGAGTTAGAAGCTCAGCGAGTAACCAGTAAAATCAGAAATCAAATATATTTCACAATAATGCATTTCGATCATTTCGATGATGTCATGATTCAGAGATCAAATGTACGTTTATTGCTCTCATGAGCCGGTGAAATCATTGCACTTGAACACCCAACGCTCAAATAGATCATTTAACATTAACATTGAGAGGGAGCCCTTTTGAGCTCCAGATAAACATGAACATGAACCATAAACAAGGTGGAGACGTTGGTGTCCAGCACTAGACTTTCCCAGAACTCATTGAAGCCAAATCATGTCATGAATCCACATGCAAGCACGCATGATATGCAATCGAATAAATAATGCAAGAAGCATTTCACAAGTACTTTGGAAATAGTTTAGGGTCACTCACATCCATGGCTCAGAAATCATCCATCATATAACATTGACTTGCTCAAATCCAAGTCTTAGATCACAAACTCAATGCAAACAAGTCCTTTAAAAGTTCGGACAGCATTTCCCCTAAATTTGCTAACTTTTCCAGCCATCATGGCTTCATTATTTCCTCAGCCAGTCCCAAAGGTACAAACACAACAACAAGTTCATCCAATAGCCATTCAGCAAGCTCCAAGTAGTACTAGTACAAGTCAAGCTAGGGAAAAGTCCGGAAATGAAAGTTAAGCTCAAAACCAGAAAAATAGTTTTGACGTCATTTTACGGTAATGGTACCAAAGGCGCTACGATTGTCGGATAAAGGTACAAGACCCATCGTTTCGAAGCTAAGAGACAGGGCTACAATATTACAGAAGGTCACACAACCCAGTTTCGAGTGTAACCTGGTTAAAAATGTAAGAAACTACACCAGAACCGGAAAAACAGATTCACAGAACGCATTCTAGCGGAAACATCATAAATCAGGCTATCCAAGTCCAAATCCAGAAATTCTAAAACCAGATGAAAGCTAAGAAACCGAGCTACAATTAATCAGAAGACCTCAATAACCAATTCGGAAGCATTCCTGACCAAAAAAACCAATTACAGAAGCAATTCTTACATTCGGATAAAACCCGGACAGCAAGGATAATTTCGATTTTTCTCATTCTACACTACTTCGATTGACCTGAAATTTTGTAGGCACCTCTAAAATGTCATTCCCTACAAATTTCATGTTTTAAGCTAAGGCCAATTCGGCCTCTAACTAGGAGCTAAAAATTCGGTCAGAATTTCCTTCACAAAACCAAATTTTCTGAAATTTCGTCCAAAACAGAAATTGATTGCAATTGACCACTTTTTCCACCTCATAGAGTCCTTAAACATCATTTCCAATCATCATATATAACCACACAACCATGTTCATATTAAAACAGAAAAATCTCCAAAAATTATAAAACTTCATCAAGTCAACCACAACTCAAGATATAATCCATCAAACCATCTCTTTAGCCATCACAAGTCACTAATTTAGCATAATCAAGAACAAAGAAAGGATTGCTAGACATGAACCTTGAAATATCAAGAAAGTTGATGGCTTAGTCCTTTGCCTTCTCTAATCACTCCACCACTACCTTCAATCTTCCTAAACAAGTGACTTTTGTGGAGGAATTTGAAAGTTTAACGGTTGATTCACAAGATTGAGCAAGAAATGGAGTTGGAGTTGAAGGCTTTCTTCTTGTATTTTTGCTCCAAGAGGTTCGGCCAAGACAAGCTTAAAATGGAGAGAAATTGGTCAATTTTTGAGGTTTAGTAAATGTGATGCAAAGTAGTCAAAGTCCAACTTTGAATAAGAAGGCGACACATGTCACCTTTTTGGTTTAAAACTTATCTTTTTGTCTCTCCAATACAAATATCTTAATACTTTGTAAAATAATATCACTTTGTAACGGGCCCACCTCCCCCTAAGGCGAACCAGAGGGTTCGGCGGACCGGCTGCCCAACTCTCGCCGGGACTCAGTCGCTCACTACAGTTCTCAACCCAATTACAATATAAATCTCAAAATTACATCAAATTCTCCAATGATTACATATTACAAATGCAGCGGAAACTGATTCCAATCGTGGAACATATACTTACATCCATATCAATTTCAAATATTTACACAAGACCAACTCATACATAAAATAGATCCAAACTCAAACTGTACACGATATAAGCCATCAGTCACGTGAATAAGCACTCCAAGCTTTCCTTCGCCTTGAGCCCTGTGGGGGGGAAATAAAACATTTTTGGGGTGAGTTAGAAGCTCAGCGAGTAACCATTAAAATCAGTAATCAAATCGGTTTCACAATAGTTCATTTCAATGATGTCATGAATCAAATGATAAGTCCAGAAACAATTACCTCATTTGCAAAACAGTAAATATGGATTATCAATAATTCAAGAAACATTTACAATGGAAAGCGATAGTAACATTCATGAAAGGATACATTCATTCTCCTGACATTTCCTCGCTCATTTGGTCATTCATTTCATTTCATTCACCCCGTCCCTGGCTTTTGGCCAGGCTCCACCAACCTACATAGGTAATACTCGAGTATACCAAACGTTCACCTAAGTTCCTAATCGCCTGACCGAGTCCGCTTCTGGCTCAAGACGACCGGTAACAAGGGGCAATGGCCAGTTCAGCCCAAAAGGCTTACATTCATGCGCAAGTAACATTTCAATCGAAAATTTCACATTTAGCGAAGTCGAGTGCGATAAAGTACACACTCGCCTCGAAAACTCGTTTTGGAAATCATTATAAGCGCTTAACACGTTATCAACCAAAATACAAGTCATGAAGTCAAGAAATATAGCAAACAAGGCACACTCACATGCCAACACGCATGATATGCAGGAAAACATTTCAAAAGTAACTTTGGAAACAGTTCAAAAGTAAATAATGTAAGAAACGGTTCATAAATAACTTTAGAAGTAGTTTGAGGTTACTCACCTCCACGGCTCAGAAATCATCCATCACATAACATTGCCTTGCTCAAATCCAAGTCTTAGATCACAAACTCAATGCAAACAAGTCCTTTAAAACTTCGGATAGCACTTCCCCTAAATTTGCTTACTTTCCCAGCCATCATGGCTTCATTATTTCTTCAGCCAGTCCCAAAGTCACACAAATAAGTTCATCTAATATCCATTCAGCAAGCTCCAAGCAGTACAAAGACAAGTCAAGCTAGGGAAAAAGTCCGGAAATGAAGGTTAATCTCAAAACCAGGAAAATAGTTTTGACGTCATTTTGCGGTAATGGTACCAAAGGCGCTACGATTGTCGGATGGGGGTGTAAGACCCACCGTTTCGAAGCTAAGAACCAGGGCTACAACAATGTAGAAGGTCACTCAGTCCAGTTCCTAGCACAACTAGGTCAAATATGCCAAAAATACCAAACCAGAACCACTAAAACAGGTTCACAAATCACACAATGCTGTAATGAGTACAAATCGGTCTATACAGGTCCAAATGCATTGATTCCAAAGGCATATGGAAGCTAAGACATCCAGCTACATTTAATCAGAAGACACCAACATCCAAATCCAAAGCAATTCCAGTCAAAATGGCCAATTACAAGTGCAGTTTTCGCATTCTGATCAACCCAGAACAGCAACAGTAAAAACGCCATATCTCACTCTACACTAATCTAAATGACCTGAAATTTTGCAGGCACCTCAAAAACATCAATACCTACAACTTTTATTTTTTAAGCCAAGGCCAATTGGGCCTCTAACATGGTGCAATAAATTCGGGCAGAATGTAGCTTCATGAACCCTAACTTTCCAAAATTTATTCCAAATCCAAAATTGGTTGCAAATATCAATCATTTCCATCCACTAGAGTCATAACCCCTCATTATCAATCATCATAAACAACCACAACACCATAATCCAATTAAACCAGAAAAATCATCAATAAAATCAAAACTTCACCAAATCACTTCAAACTAAGATAAAACCAGAAATTTCAGCACTTTAATCACTACTAATCATATCTTAAGCATCAATAGGTGTAGGTGGAAGTTTAAGCTTCACTTACCAAGTAAACAAGAGAGGGGAAGATGTTGGACACCTTAGCTCTTCCAAAAAACTTCACTAAAGCACTCACTATCACTAAAAGGAAAGATTGTATGGAGTAAAAACTAATTCAAACCCTTGGTTTGGTTGATTTGAGCTAATTGGGAGCTTGAAAATTGAAGAAGCTTTCTTCCTTCTTGAGCTAAGAGGGCCGGCCAACAAGAGGTGAAAAATGGTGATTTTTGGGCAATTTTTGAAGATATTTACTCAAATGGGTCAAAAGTCAAAAAGGTGAATAGTAACTCTTAAGTTAAAACCAATGTAGTGGTGACACTTGTCACCTTCATAAATGCAATCTTATCTTTCTCTTTCCTCTCACATCAATCAAATCTCACTCTCTACTTATCTTTTAACACCCGATAAATTTTACACAGTATCCGGAACTTAACCTTATTGGCCGAATTTTTCCGAACTTTTCGCACTAGTGGGTCCCACGTCCATTATACACTCTTAATTTTCCAAAAACTCTCCAAGGCTAGAAAAAACATCTAAAAACTATAATTACTCATAAAAAATTCCTCAGGAAAATTTCCTAAGCCAGGAAATGCAGAAAACATGCTATTAAAGGAAATAAAACCCTCGGAAAAGATTAGGGTTTTTACGGGTTCTCACACTCATACTTTTCGGGGCATCACAATCTCCCCTCCTTAAAAGAATGTCGTCCTCGACATTCCCTCTTGTACTAATCAAGTCAAGACATCCCGCACAAATCTCTCAAGAGTCAGATCAAACCCACAGTCCGGCATCCTAAACTTCAAGCCTAGGATACACTACAGAGATCTGAAGCCTAAGCTCTGATACCAACTGTAACGGCCCCACCTCCCCCTAAGGCGAACCAGAAGGTTCGGCGGACCGCCTGCCCAGCTCTCGCCGGGACTCAGTCGCTCACTACAGTTCTCAACCCAATTACAATATAAATCTCAAAATTACATCAAATTCTCCAATGATTACATATTACAAATGCAGCGGAAACTGATTCCAATCGTGGAACGTATACTTACATCCATATCAATTTCAAATATTTACACAAGACCAACTCATACATAAAATAGATCCAAACTCAAACTGTACACGATATAAGCCATCAGTCACGTGAATAAGCACTCCAAGCTTTCCTTCGCCTTGAGCCCTGTGGGGGGGAAATAAAACATTTTTGGGGTGAGCTAGAAGCTCAGCGAGTAACCATTAAAATCAGTAATCAAATCGGTTTCACAATAGTTCATTTCAATGATGTCATGAATCAAATGATAAGTCCAGAAACAATTACCTCATTTGCAAAACAGTAAATATGGATTATCAATAATTCAAGAAACATTTACAATGGAAAGCGATAGTAACATTCATGAAAGGATACATTCATTCTCCTGACATTTCCTCGCTCATTTGGTCATTCATTTCATTTCATTCACCCCGTCCCTGGCTTTTGGCCAGGCTCCACCAACCTACATAGGTAATACTCGAGTATACCAAACGTTCACCCAAGTTCCTAATCGCCTGACCGAGTCCGCTTCTGGCTCAAGACGACCGGTAACAAGGGGCAATGGCCAGTTCAGCCCAAAAGGCTTACATTCATGCGCCAGTAACATTTCAATCGAAAATTTCACATTTAGCGAGGTCGAGTGCGATAAAGTACACACTCGCCTCGAAAACTCGTTTTGGAAATCATTATAAGCGCTTAACACGTTATCAACCAAAATACAAGTCATGAAGTCAAGAAATATAGCAAACAAGGCACACTCACATGCCAACACGCATGATATGCAGGAAAACATTTCAAAAGTAACTTTGGAAACAGTTCAAAAGTAAATAATGTAAGAAACGGTTCATAAATAACTTTAGAAGTAGTTTGAGGTTACTCACCTCCACGGCTCAGAAATCATCCATCACATAACATTGCCTTGCTCAAATCCAAGTCTTAGATCACAAACTCAATGCAAACAAGTCCTTTAAAACTTCGGATAGCACTTCCCCTAAATTTGCTTACTTTCCCAGCCATCATGGCTTCATTATTTCTTCAGCCAGTCCCAAAGTCACACAAATAAGTTCATCTAATATCCATTCAGCAAGCTCCAAGCAGTACAAAGACAAGTCATGCTAGGGAAAAAGTCCGGAAATGAAGGTTAATCTCAAAACCAGAAAAATAGTTTTGACGTCATTTTGCGGTAATGGTACCAAAGGCGCTACGATTGTCGGATGGGGGTGTAAGACCCACCGTTTCGAAGCTAAGAACCAGGGCTACAACAATGTAGAAGGTCACTCAGTCCAGTTCCTAGCACAACTAGGTCAAATATGCCAAAAATACCAAACCAGAACCACTAAAACAGGTTCACAAATCACACAATGCTGTAATGAGTACAAATCGGTCTATACAGGTCCAAATGCATTGATTCCAAAGGCATATGGAAGCTAAGACATCCAGCTACATTTCATCAGAAGACACCAACATCCAAATCCAAAGCAATTCCAGTCAAAATGGCCAATTACAAGTGCAGTTTTCGCATTCTGATCAACCCAGAACAGCAACAGTAAAAACGCCATATCTCACTCTACACTAATCCAAATGACCTGAAATTTTGCAGGCACCTCAAACACATCAATACCTACAACTTTTATTTTTTAAGCCAAGGCCAATTGGGCCTCTAACATGGTGCAATAAATTCGGGCAGAATGTAGCTTCATGAACCCTAACTTTCCAAAATTTATTCCAAATCCAAAATTGGTTGCAAATATCAATCATTTCCATCCACTAGAGTCATAACCCCTCATTATCAATCATCATAAACAACCACAACACCATAATCCAATTAAACCAGAAAAATCATCAATAAAATCAAAACTTCACCAAATCACTTCAAACTAAGATAAAACCAGAAATTTCAGCACTTTAATCACTACTAATCATATCTTAAGCATCAATAGGTGTAGGTGGAAGTTTAAGCTTCACTTACCAAGTAAACAAGAGAGGGGAAGATGTTGGACACCTTAGCTCTTCCAAAAAACTTCACTAAAGCACTCACTATCACTAAAAGGAAAGATTGTATGGAGTAAAAACTAATTCAAACCCTTGGTTTGGTTGATTTGAGCTAATTGGGAGCTTGAAAATTGAAGAAGCTTTCTTCCTTCTTGAGCTAAGAGGGCCGGCCAACAAGAGGTGAAAAATGGTGATTTTTGGGCAATTTTTGAAGATATTTACTCAAATGGGTCAAAAGTCAAAAAGGTGAATAGTAACTCTTAAGTTAAAACCAATGTAGTGGTGACACTTGTCACCTTCATAAATGCAATCTTATCTTTCTCTTTCCTCTCACATCAATCAAATCTCACTCTCTACTTATCTTTTAACACCCGATAAATTTTACACAGTATCCGGAACTTAACCTTATTGGCCGAATTTTTCCGAACTTTTCGCACTAGTGGGTCCCACGTCCATTATACACTCTTAATTTTCCAAAAACTCTCCAAGGCTAGAAAAAACATCTAAAAACTATAATTACTCATAAAAAATTCCTCAGGAAAATTTCCTAAGCCAGGAAATGCAGAAAACATGCTATTAAAGGAAATAAAACCCTCGGAAAAGATTAGGGTTTTTACGGGTTCTCACACTCATACTTTTCGGGGCATCACAATCTCCCCTCCTTAAAAGAATGTCGTCCTCGACATTCCCTCTTGTACTAATCAAGTCAAGACATCCCGCACAAATCTCTCAAGAGTCAGATCAAACCCACAGTCCGGCATCCTAAACTTCAAGCCTAGGATACACTACAGAGATCTGAAGCCTAAGCTCTGATACCAACTGTAACGGCCCCACCTCCCCCTAAGGCGAACCAGAAGGTTCGGCGGACCGCCTGCCCAGCTCTCGCCGGGACTCAGTCGCTCACTACAGTTCTCAACCCAATTACAATATAAATCTCAAAATTACATCAAATTCTCCAATGATTACATATTACAAATGCAGCGGAAACTGATTCCAATCGTGGAACGTATACTTACATCCATATCAATTTCAAATATTTACACAAGACCAACTCATACATAAAATAGATCCAAACTCAAACTGTACACGATATAAGCCATCAGTCACGTGAATAAGCACTCCAAGCTTTCCTTCGCCTTGAGCCCTGTGGGGGGGAAATAAAACATTTTTGGGGTGAGCTAGAAGCTCAGCGAGTAACCATTAAAATCAGTAATCAAATCGGTTTCACAATAGTTCATTTCAATGATGTCATGAATCAAATGATAAGTCCAGAAACAATTACCTCATTTGCAAAACAGTAAATATGGATTATCAATAATTCAAGAAACATTTACAATGGAAAGCGATAGTAACATTCATGAAAGGATACATTCATTCTCCTGACATTTCCTCGCTCATTTGGTCATTCATTTCATTTCATTCACCCCGTCCCTGGCTTTTGGCCAGGCTCCACCAACCTACATAGGTAATACTCGAGTATACCAAACGTTCACCCAAGTTCCTAATCGCCTGACCGAGTCCGCTTCTGGCTCAAGACGACCGGTAACAAGGGGCAATGGCCAGTTCAGCCCAAAAGGCTTACATTCATGCGCAAGTAACATTTCAATCGAAAATTTCACATTTAGCGAGGTCGAGTGCGATAAAGTACACACTCGCCTCGAAAACTCGTTTTGGAAATCATTATAAGCGCTTAACACGTTATCAACCAAAATACAAGTCATGAAGTCAAGAAATATAGCAAACAAGGCACACTCACATGCCAACACGCATGATATGCAGGAAAACATTTCAAAAGTAACTTTGGAAACAGTTCAAAAGTAAATAATGTAAGAAACGGTTCATAAATAACTTTAGAAGTAGTTTGAGGTTACTCACCTCCACGGCTCAGAAATCATCCATCACATAACATTGCCTTGCTCAAATCCAAGTCTTAGATCACAAACTCAATGCAAACAAGTCCTTTAAAACTTCGGATAGCACTTCCCCTAAATTTGCTTACTTTCCCAGCCATCATGGCTTCATTATTTCTTCAGCCAGTCCCAAAGTCACACAAATAAGTTCATCTAATATCCATTCAGCAAGCTCCAAGCAGTACAAAGACAAGTCATGCTAGGGAAAAAGTCCGGAAATGAAGGTTAATCTCAAAACCAGAAAAATAGTTTTGACGTCATTTTGCGGTAATGGTACCAAAGGCGCTACGATTGTCGGATGGGGGTGTAAGACCCACCGTTTCGAAGCTAAGAACCAGGGCTACAACAATGTAGAAGGTCACTCAGTCCAGTTCCTAGCACAACTAGGTCAAATATGCCAAAAATACCAAACCAGAACCACTAAAACAGGTTCACAAATCACACAATGCTGTAATGAGTACAAATCGGTCTATACAGGTCCAAATGCATTGATTCCAAAGGCATATGGAAGCTAAGACATCCAGCTACATTTCATCAGAAGACACCAACATCCAAATCCAAAGCAATTCCAGTCAAAATGGCCAATTACAAGTGCAGTTTTCGCATTCTGATCAACCCAGAACAGCAACAGTACAAACGCCATATCTCACTCTACACTAATCCAAATGACCTGAAATTTTGCAGGCACCTCAAACACATCAATACCTACAACTTTTATTTTTTAAGCCAAGGCCAATTGGGCCTCTAACATGGTGCAATAAATTCGGGCAGAATGTAGCTTCATGAACCCTAACTTTCCAAAATTTATTCCAAATCCAAAATTGGTTGCAAATATCAATCATTTCCATCCACTAGAGTCATAACCCCTCATTATCAATCATCATAAACAACCACAACACCATAATCCAATTAAACCAGAAAAATCATCAATAAAATCAAAACTTCACCAAATCACTTCAAACTAAGATAAAACCAGAAATTTCAGCACTTTAATCACTACTAATCATATCTTAAGCATCAATAGGTGTAGGTGGAAGTTTAAGCTTCACTTACCAAGTAAACAAGAGAGGGGAAGATGTTGGACACCTTAGCTCTTCCAAAAAACTTCACTAAAGCACTCACTATCACTAAAAGGAAAGATTGTATGGAGTAAAAACTAATTCAAACCCTTGGTTTGGTTGATTTGAGCTAATTGGGAGCTTGAAAATTGAAGAAGCTTTCTTCCTTCTTGAGCTAAGAGGGCCGGCCAACAAGAGGTGAAAAATGGTGATTTTTGGGCAATTTTTGAAGATATTTACTCAAATGGGTCAAAAGTCAAAAAGGTGAATAGTAACTCTTAAGTTAAAACCAATGTAGTGGTGACACTTGTCACCTTCATAAATGCAATCTTATCTTTCTCTTTCCTCTCACATCAATCAAATCTCACTCTCTACTTATCTTTTAACACCCGATAAATTTTACACAGTATCCGGAACTTAACCTTATTGGCCGAATTTTTCCGAACTTTTCGCACTAGTGGGTCCCACGTCCATTATACACTCTTAATTTTCCAAAAACTCTCCAAGGCTAGAAAAAACATCTAAAAACTATAATTACTCATAAAAAATTCCTCAGGAAAATTTCCTAAGCCAGGAAATGCAGAAAACATGCTATTAAAGGAAATAAAACCCTCGGAAAAGATTAGGGTTTTTACGGGTTCTCACACTCATACTTTTCGGGGCATCACACACTTAATATAAAATTCCAACAAGTTGTCAAAAATATAATGCATTTACCGCACTTGCGGGTCCCACGTTCAAAATACGCTCTTAATTTCTCAAAAACTAACCGATACTAAAAAAATCATTTTAAAACTATCTTTGCTCATAAACTTTATCTGGGGAATTTTTTTCTAATCAAGAAAATGTAGAAAAGGCGGGCGATAAAAAAAAATAAACCCTAGAAATTTAGAAAATTTCGGGTTCTCAAACTCATTTTTTTTTTCGGGGCGTCACAAACTCCCCTCCTTAAAAGAATGTCGTCCTCGACATTCCATCTTGTACCAATCAAGTCGAAATATCCCGCAAGAATCACTAATATTGCAAACCAAACCCACAGTCCGGCATCCTAAACTTCAAGGTTAGGATACACTACCGAGATCTGAAGCCTAAGCTCTGATACCAACTGTGACGGCCCCACCTCCCCTTAAGGGGAACCAGAGGGTTCGGCGGGTCGCCTGCCCAACTCTCGCCGGGACTCAGTCGTTCACTACATTCCTGAAACAGATTACATTATAAATCTCAAAAATTACATCAAATTCTCCCACAATTACATATCCAAGTCTCCAATAATTACATGTCATAAGCGAAGCGGAAACGATTCCCAACTATACATAAAATGATTCCAAATCCAAATTGTACAAGATATAGGCCATCCATTCACGTGAACAAGCACAACAAGTCCTTCCTTCGCCTTGAGCCCTGTGGAGGGGAATAAAATAGTTTTGGGGTGAGTTAGAAGCTCAGCGAGTAACCAGTAAAATCAGAAATCAAATATATTTCACAATAATGCATTTCGATCATTTCGATGATGTCATGATTCAGAGATCAAATGTACGTTTATTGCTCTCATGAGCCGGTGAAATCATTGCACTT
Source organism: Coffea arabica (assembly GCF_036785885.1). Taxonomy (NCBI): domain Eukaryota; kingdom Viridiplantae; phylum Streptophyta; class Magnoliopsida; order Gentianales; family Rubiaceae; genus Coffea; species Coffea arabica. The sequence continues at coordinate 15,680,527 of NC_092326.1, forward strand.
GAACACCCAACGCTCAAATAGATCATTTAACATTAACAGTGAGAGGGAGCCCCATTTGAGCTCCAGATAAACATGAACATGAACCATAAACAAGGTGGAGACGTTGGTGTCCAGCACTAGACTTTCCCAGAACTCATTGAAGCCAAATCATGTCATGAATCCACATGCAAGCACGCATGATATGCAATCGAATAAATAATGCAAGAAGCATTTCACAAGTACTTTGGAAATAGTTTAGGGTCACTCACATCCATGGCTCAGAAATCATCCATCATATAACATTGCCTTGCTCAAATCCAAGTCTTAGATCACAAACTCAATGCAAACAAGTCCTTTAAAAGTTCGGACAGCATTTCCCCTAAATTTGCTAACTTTTCCAGCCATCATGGCTTCATTATTTCCTCAGCCAGTCCCAAAGGTACAAACTCAACAACAAGTTCATCCAATAGCCATTCAGCAAGCTCCAAGTAGTACTAGTACAAGTCAAGCTAGGCAAAAGTCCGGAAATGAAAGTTAAGCTCAAAACCAAAAAAACAGTTTTGACGTCATTTTACGGTAATGGTACCAAAGGCGCTACGATTGTCGGATGAAGGTACAAGAGCCACCGTTTCGAAGCTAAGAGATAGGGTTACAATATTATAGAAGGTCACTCAACCCAGTTTTGAGTGTAACCAGGTTAAAAATGCAAGAAACTACACCAGAATCGGAAAAACAGATTCACAGAACGCATTCTAGCGGAAACATCATAAATTAGGCTATCCAAGTCCAAATCCAGAAATTCCAAAACCAAATGAAAGCTAAGAAACAGAGCTACAATTCATCAGAAGACCTCAACAACCAATTCGGAAGCATTTCTGACCAAAACAACCAATTACAGAAGCAATTCTTACATTTGGATAAAACCAGGACAGCAAGGGTAATTTTGATTTTTCTCATTCTACACTGCTCCGATTGACCTGAAATTTTGTAGGCACCTCTAAAATGTCATTCCCTACAAATTTTATGTTTTAAGCTAAGGCCAATTCGGTCTCTAACTAGGAGCTAAAAATTCAGGCAAAATGTTCCTTCACAAAACCTAATTTTCTGAAATTTCTTCCAAAAAAAAAATTGATTGCAATTGACCACTTTTTCCACCTCATAGAGTCCTTAAACATTATTTCCAATCATCATATATAACCACACAACCATGTTCTTATTAAAACAGAAAAATCCCCAAAAATTATAAAATTTCATCAAGTCAACCACAACTCAAGATATAATCCATCAAACCATCTCTTTAGCCATCACTAGTCACTAATTTAGCATAATCAAGAACAAAGAAAGGATTGCTAGACATGAACCTTGAAATATCAAGAAAGTTGATGGTTTAGTCCTTTGCCTTCTCTAATCACTCCACCACTACCTTCAATCTTCCTAAACAAGTGACTTTTGTGGAGGAATTTGAAAGTTTAACGGTTGATTCACAAGATTGAGCAAGAAATGGAGTTGGAGTTGAAGGCTTTCTTCTTGTATTTTTGCTCCAAGAGGTTCGGCCAAGACAAGCTTAAAATGGAGAGAAATTGGTCAATTTTTGAGGTTTAGTAAAGGTGATGCAAATTAGTCAAAGTCTAACTTTGAATAAGAAGGTGACACATGTCACCTTTTTGGTTTAAAACTTATCTTTCTGTCTCTCCAATACAAATATCTTAACACTTTGTAAAATAATATCACGTAATACAAAATTTCAACAAGTTGTCAAAAATATAATGCATTTACCGCACTTGCGGGTCCCACGTTCAAAATACGCTCTTAATTTCTCAAAAACTAACCGATACTAGAAAAATCATTTTAAAACTATCTTTGCTCATAAACTTTATCTGGGGAATTTTTTTCTAATGCAGAAAATGCGGGCAATAAAAAAAATAAACCCTAGAAATTAAGAAAATTTCCGGGTTCTCAAACTCATTTTTTTTTCGAGGCGTCACAAAAACCAAAGAGTAGATCCTAAGGAGGGTCCTTATACAAATCACCAAAACTAAAACAAACATCCTAATTGTCCAACTATTACATGCAATTCTAACTATACTAGTGTATGTGTCAAAAGTCCCCGCGTCGGCCCCTGCTAAGGAAAACAAAAGAAAAGGGGTAAGCTATATGCTTAGTAAGTAAATAGGGGCAACAGTGTAAATCTCACATATGTAAGAGTAAAGCAAAAGCAGAAAAATGACATCACATAATAAGGATACGGGTGGTTTCAAAGCCAAATCATGTGCCATGTATGATCTCCTGCCGACACTCCGTCGACCACAAATAATGGTCCGTAGAACTCCACTTGTTCTCCCACCGTACACCTTATTACCCTCTCTGGCCAGACACCTCACAAACTTGCTCGAGCGAACGAAATTGAGCTTGGTTCACAAGCTCGGATCACAAACTTGGTCCACATACTAGGTGAACCGGATTCACAAACTTGGTGACCTCAAACCAGGTTGGATTGACATCGACCAATCCCTAACAGGCTCGAATAGTCCATCTAGGTATTGAAATCGGGCCCCAAACTCACAAACTTCACAAAATTATTCAAAAGTCCCCCTCGAGCCACAAGCTCAAGGGTTTTAGTTCCAAAATTGCTCATATACACAAGCCATGTACAAATATGTGCGCAAGTTAGGGTTTAGGTCGAGTGCAATAAAGTACACCCTCGACTAGATACCCTCTTCATACATATCGAAACACATAAGCAACTAACACACAAGAGCGGCCTGAATACTTACCCAACGAACAAAAGAGCAGAAGTACGAAATTCGTGCCGCGAGGAGTAGCTAGTAGGCCCCATCGGCTCCACCTAGCTCACCAACGTCTGAAATAGAAGATTGTGTCAGAATATCTCACAAACAGATACTAACATATTTAAAACAAGCAAAACGGCAAAATCGGCACATACGAGTGCGGAAACGGCATACGGAATCGGAAATGGTAACCCAATCGCTTTGCCATCAAAACTGTTTTGAATACAATCGAAGCTACGAGTGTCGGATCAAGGTACATGAGGTACCATTACGAAGCTAAGAGAAAGGGCTACAATTTTTACGAAGACACCTAAGTCCGGATCTGAACAGAAATAGGTCGAAAGTATGGAAAATCGTTCCAGAAATTCGCACTTTGGAGTGACGGACAGGGTATGTTTGCTGAACCATAACTCCCAGCTCACAAATCCAAATCCGGAAATTCTAAAGGCATTAGAAAGCTGGGACATAAGGCTAAAACTTTGATGTTTTGGCCAAGACCTGAATCCACTCAGAACAGAACGAAAATTGAGTGCCAAAGTACCCGTCAGAACTGTCCAGATTCAAAGGCAGTTCTGACGATCGATCTTGTTTTGGTCATAACGGGAGCTACGGAACTCGGATTTCAACGCACTTTATACCGTTTTGAAGCTAAAACCAAGATCTAAATTTCTTATGAAGGAGTCAATACCCATATCATACATTATCAAAACGGAAAAAAAATCACGGTCAGAGGCTGACTCAAAACGCAACAGAATCTGATGTTCAAAATAGGCCTGAGTGTTTTGTCTATAACTCAGGATACACTTATCTGTTTGACCTGAAATTTTACAGGCATATTCAGGACTTAAGAGGGTAAAACTTTCATGTTTTGAGGAACTTTTGAATCCATACGTAACATCAAGAAAAAATAAAGCCAAAGTTCGGATACTGAACTGCCCTGGTTTTCCAGATTTGCCGGTTTTGCGCGCCGCAACCGTACAGTCCGTTCTATGATTCTTATACCAACTTTTCTAACCAATTTGATACCCAACAACCATACATATATCAGCCTATTAGTGGTCCTAAATTCTCTCCTTATTTTACCACAAATTACCAAACACTAACCAAAATCCCTATCCTCACTTCATCCGCACTAATGAGCTTGCTCTAACATCCAACTAACCAAACCCCAACTCACTAGGCATTAGCCAAGCTAAACTATCCTAATGGAGTCTAGGGTTTCATGAACCAAATCTGATTTTACCAAAATCTAACCATACAAGAACAATCAATACACCACAATTCCATCTACCAATCAATTTCTCAATCAAAGCAACTAAGGAAAACATTAAAGGAAGAAGCCCTAATTTTTTTTCTCCTTTTGACCGAATTTCCAACAGCAACAAAACACTAAAATTAACCATGAAACTTCAATATAAACATCAAATCCACCATACAAATCCATAATCACAACAAAATACATCAATTCCATAGTTTTAAGATTAACAACCCCAAAATTTATCTTTCAAAGAATATGGCATACCTTCAAATGAGTTTGGTAGATGATCAAACTTCAACAATCAAGCTTCTAAGTTGTTCCCTCAAGCTTCAAAGGCAAGATGAAAGGCGAGAAGATGAAGAACTTGAAGAATTTCTTTCCTCTCTTTGCTCTCTCAATCTCGGCTCTCCTCTCTCTTTTTCTCTCCAAGTCTTGTCTTGTTTGTCTTGTGGTTATCTTATAATCCTAAGGTAATAAATAGTCAAAGACAACAGGAGATATTTTTAGGCTAACCAATCACATAAAAATGCTTTATTTGCCTTTTAAACCCTTGCACTTCAACCTAGCTTTTATTCTACTCTTGCCCTCAGACATTTGATAATCTTGCAATTAACTCCATAGGTCATAACTTAATCTAGTCTAAAACATGTAATCACGTTTAATTACTTCACTAATCACTTTCCTATCTTAATCACCTATACTTAAACATACTTTTTCCATAATAAAAACAATCAAACAACAACTTTTATAACTTTGGCAAAATTAGGGTTTTTAAACCCCACTTAAGCTTTCTAATAAATTGTAACACTAGAGGTTTGCTAATCTAGAGTTTGCTAACCATTTCAAAATTTCTAAACCATTGTAAACTAAAACGAATCTTAAACTTACGTATGCCAAAACACACACTAGAACACCGAATATAAATTATAGCTCGAACCTACGAATAATAATACATAAACTAGGGTTTTCAATCTTAACCAAGATTAGGGTTCTCTCCATAGCCCTAAAACCCTAATATCAACTTACGAACTGACTGGGGTCTCACAATCTCCCCCACTTAGGATAATTTCGTCCTCGAAATTAATTCTTTGGTCAAAGCGTACCTTCGAAACCCGTCGAAAGTTCAGTCACCTCTTGTTGACCCATTGCATACACTCTTGCTGGCCCTGTTGGTCGATTTCCCCCTACGTTCGTCTATTTTGTTGTGGTCCCTTTTGTTGGTGGTTTGAGTCATTCCTTCTGCATCTTAGGGCACCGGGCAATCAGATGTTCGGTGCTGCCACATTTGAAGCATTTCCATACCGAACTATTTTTCCAGCAATTTTCATCGGTGTGATTGCCCCCACAGAAACCACAGGTTGGCTTAGTGGCCGTACTTGACCCTCCACGTTGGGTACTTCTCGGGGGCTCTTGCACAACCTGACCTCGCCCAAAGTTGTTCAGAATTCTTACAGGTCGTGGACCATCTGTGCCTTTACTCATCTTAGCAAGTGGCTCGTTTCGCAAGCTCCGTCCAACCGTGGAGTCATTCGAGCTGGGTTGCCTCCTTTTCCGGTCATGGAAGGTTTTAACCTGTCCCCTGGCAGTTTCAATCCGCTGTGCTTTTTCTAGCGCCTGGCTAAATGTGTCCAGCTGTGTGGCCGCTAGTGCTTCCTGGATCTCCACATTCAAGCCTTGGATAAAACGGCGAATTCGCTTTTGCTCTGTTAGTACCAGCTCTGGGGCAAAGCGAGAGAGTTTAGTGAACTGAGTCTCATACTCCGCCACACTAGATGCCCCTTGACGCAGGCGGATAAAATCATCTTCCCGTTTCTCTTGCACAATGGGAGGTAAATATTTTTCATTAAATTCCCGTATAAAGTTGATCTAGATCCAGGGGATTTGTTCGCGCTCCCACTTGGTTTTAATCACGTTCCACTAGGCTCGAGCGGCCTCTTCAAACTGAAAAATAGCAAAAGATATCTGCCGCTCCTCCGTATACCTAAGCGCGGCAAATATATCTAACATACGGTCCATCCAGGCCTCTGCTAGGTCAGGATTGGGTCGACCTATAAAATTAGGAGGTGCAAACTTTTGGAACCGTTCTAAAGCACGGTCCTCTCCCTCATGATTACCTGGATTATGTCCCGGATTATGTCCGGGATTCCCAGTACTGCTTCCCTGGCCCCGTTGATTTGCCATTCGCTCTAGTAGATCGGCCATCCGTTAAATGGCTGTGGCGACTTGATCCGGCCCATTTTCATTATTTCCTTCAGAGCCTCGTCCTTGCTCCCTATCTCTACTTTGACCACCGGAGTCCATTTAGGGGTACAAGTCTATAGATCGGAACATAACATGTACTTATTGTCCAAAATATAAGCAAAAGAGGGGACACAAAACTTATGCATAAAGGACACACAAAAGATAAGTTCTAAAATTATACTCAAATATATACATATATTTACAAAGTCACACTAAAAGATTTACAAATTACCTGACCTCTAGTCGGTACAAAACCCAATATACACATAAGCACCGGCTCCAAAAATCTAGCCAGTCAACCAAATAACAAAAGGGGGTAGTCATGCCAGTTCTAACAAAAGTAAGCCACTAGCTAAACAAAAGTACAAAAGCGACCCTACACACCTCCCCTAGGGCCCAGGTTCCCAACGGAACCTAACGTGTCCACCTCGTCCATCATCTCTGGACCGGTGGCTCGTGGCGGTGCCTCCGCGGCCATATCTAGTATGACGTTGCAGTCTATCGAAATACTCCGAACTCTCTCCTTCAGCTACCTTTTCATAGCGAAGAGGTGCTGGTGGGTGTCCTAAAGCTGACGGCGTAAAGCGTCCGCCCTATGCATCTCATCTCGGAGACCCCGCTCCAAGTCCCTAATGCGCATCGCCTGCCCGTGGCCAACCTCTCTAGCCTCCTTTAGCTGACTAATCAAGGTGCGTCGCTCATCGTCCACTGCCAGGACGACCTCGTCAGGGTAACTGTACGTATAGCAACACCTACAAGGTCGGTGCGACACCTGACCAAAAGGGGAGTACAAAGTGTAAGGCTCTCCAGGTCTCTGCCGATAATGGATCGCCCGCTTACGCATCTCTCGATCCTCTGGACCCCTCGCACTCGGAGGTCTCGGTCCCATGCCACTGGGTCCCGTATCACTCGAACTGCCCGGATACATACCTACAAAACATTAATTCGTCAATTCTCCGGCATTTCAGCTTAAAATATATCATTCATCTTAAAAGAATCAAGTATGCCTAGTGCCTACCGCGTATGTCCCACTTGCCCAAGTCCTCTAACCTAGGCGCTCTGATACCACCTGTGACGATCCCACTTCTCCCAAGGGCGAATCCGAGGGTATTAGCGGGCCGCCTGCCTAGCTCGCGCCAGGACTCGAAACTTAAAACAATAAAACTAGATAAACCGAAAGAGCACTATATACACAATATATACAATCCCAAAAGTGTTCTAATCATCCCATTACATCCTTATGAATATAGCCAAAATCAAAGAGTAGACCCTAAGGAGGGTCCTTATACAAACCACCAAAACTAAAACAAACATCCTAATTGTCCAACTATTACATGCAATTCTAACTATACTAGTGTATGTGTCAAAAGTCCCCGCGTCGGCCCCTGCTAAGGAAAACAAAAGAAAAGGAGTAAGCTATATGCTTAGTAAGTAAACAGGGGCAAAAGTGTAAATCTCACATATGTAAGAGTAAAGCAAAAGCAGAAAAATGACATCACATAATAAGGATACGGGTGGCTCCAAAGCCAATTCATGTGCCATGTATGATCTCCTGCCGACACTCCGTCGACCACAAATAATGGTCCGTAGAACTCCACTTGTTCTCCCACCGTACGCCTTATCACCCTCTCTGGCCAGACACCTCACAAACTTGCTCGAGCGAACGAAATTGAGCTTGGTTCACAAGCTCGGATCACAAACTTGGTCCACATACTCGGTGAACCGGATTCACAGACTTGGTGACCTCAAACCAGGTTGGACTGACTTCGACCAAACCCTAACCGGCTCGAATAGTCCATCTAGGTATTGAGATCGGACCCCAAACTCACAAACTTCACAAAATTATTCAAAAGTCCCCCCCAAGCCACAAGTTCAAGGGTTTTAGTTCCAAAATTGCTCATATACACAAGCCATGTACAAATATGTGCGCAAGTTAGGGTTTAGGTCGAGTGCGATAAAGTACACCCTCGCCTAGGTACCCTCTTCATACATATCGAAACACATAAGCAACTAACATACAAGAGCGGCCTGAATACTTACCCAACGAACAAAAGAGCAGAAGTACGAAATTCGTGCCGCGAGGAGTAGCTAGTAGGCCCCACCGGCTCCACCTAGCTCACCAACGTCTGAAATAGAAGATTGTGTCAGAATATCTCACAAACGGCTACTAACATACTTAAAACAAGCAAAACGGCAAAATCGGCATATACGAGTGCGGAAATGGCATACGGAATCGAAAATGGTAACCCAATCGCTTTGCCATCAAAACTGTTTTGAATACAATCGAAGCTACGAGTGTCGGATCAAGGTACATGAGGTACCATTACGAAGCTAAGAGAAAGGGCTACAATTTTTACGAAGACACCTAAGTCCGGATCTGAACAGAAATAGGTCGAAAGTATGGAAAATCGTTCCAGAAATTCGCACTTTGGAGTGACGGACAGGGTATGTTTGCTGAACCATAACTCCCAGCTCACAAATCCAAATCCGGAAATTCTAAAGGCATTAGAAAGCTGGGACATAAGGCTAAAACTTTGATGTTTTGGCCAAGACCTGAATCCACTCAGAACAGAACGAAAATTGAGTGCCAAAGTACCCGTCAGAACTGTCCAGATTCAAAGGCAGTTCTGACGATCGATCTTGTTTTGGTCATAACGGGAGCTACGGAACTCGGATTTCAACGCACTTTATACCGTTTTGAAGCTAAAACCAAGATCTAAATTTCTTATGAAGGAGTCAATACCCATATCATACATGATCAAAACGGAAAAAAATCACGGTCAGAGGCTGACTCAAAACGCAACAGAATCTGATGTTCAAAATAGGCCTGAGTGTTTTGTCTATAACTCAGGATACACTTATCCGTTTGACCTGAAATTTTACAGGCATATTCAGGACTTAAGAGGGTAAAACTTTTATGTTTTGAGGAACTTCTGAATCCATACGTAACATCAAGAAAAAATAAAGCCAAAGTTCGGATACTGAACTGCCCTAGTTTTCCAGATTTGCCGGTTTTGCGCGCCGCAACCGTACAGTCCGTTCTATGATTCTTATACCAACTTTTCTAACCAATTTGATACCCAACAACCATACATATATCAGCCTATTAGTGGTCCGAAATTCTCTCCTTATTTTACCACAAAATTACCAAACACTAACCAAAATCCCTATCCTCACTTCATCCGCACTAATGAGCTTGCTCTAACATCCAACTAACCAAACCCCAACTCACTAGGCATTAGCCAAGCTAAACTATTCTAATGGAGTCTAGGGTTTCATGAACCAAATCTGATTTTACCAAAATCTAACCATACAAGAACAATCAATACACCACAATTCCATCTACCAATCAATTTCTCAATCAAAGCAACTAAGGAAAACATTAAAGGAAGAAGACCTAATTTTTTCTCTCCTTTTGACCGAATTTCCAACCGCAACAAAACACTAAAATTAACCATGAAACTTCAATATAAACATCAAATCCACCATACAAATCCATAATCACAACAAAATACATCAATTCCATAGCTTAAAGATTAACAACCCCAAAATTTATCTTTCAAAGAAGATGGCATACCTTCAAATGAGTTTGGTAGATGATCAAACTTTAACAATCAAGCTTCTAAGTTGTTCCCTCAAGCTTCAAAGGCAAGATGAAAGGCGAGAAGATGAAGAACTTGAAGAATTTCTTTCCTCTCTTTGCTCTCTCAATCTCGGCTCTCCTCTCTCTTTTTCTCTCCAAGTCTTGTCTTGTTTGTCTTGTGGTTATCTTATAATCCTAAGGTAATAAATAGTCAAAGACAACAGGAGATATTTTTAGGCTAACCAATCACATAAAAATGCTTTATTTGTCTTTTAAACCCTTGCACTTCAACCTAGCTTTTATTCTACTCTTGCCCTCAAACATTTGATAATATTGTAATTAACTCCATAGATCATAACTTAATCTAGTCTAAAACATGTAATCACGCTTAATTACTTCACTAATCACTTTCCTATCTTAATCACCTATACTTAAACATACTTTTTCCATAATAAAAACAATCAAACAACTTTTATAACTTTGGCAAAATTAGGATTTTTAAACCCCACTTAAGCTTTCTAATAAATTGTAACACTAGAGGTTTGCTAATCTAGAGTTTGCTAACCATTTGAAACTTGCTAAACCTTTGTAAAGTAAAACGAATCCTAAACTTACGTATGCCAAAACACACACTAGAACACCGAATATAAATTATAGCTCGAACCTACGAATAATAATACATAAACTAGGGTTTTCAATCTTAACCAAGATTAGGGTTCTCTCCTTAGCCCTAAAACCCTAATATCAACTTACGAACTAACTGGGGCCTCACAGTATTGTTGAAGGAAAGCTCAAAGGAAGTGAAGGGGAGAATTTTTCCATTTCTACCCCTGTACATGCCGTGGCCCTTAGAGCAATTTTTTGTGGTTATAATGACTTGTTTATGATGTATACATGTTATGTGGGTTGTGTAGAAAGTTTCATAAAAAATTTCATGATTTGGTTGGCCAAATGATGTGTTTTCGGAAGTCTAGCAAAACTGGAAATTTTCCCGTAACTACTCTAGCAGTGTTTTTCAAACGGCTATAACTTTATCCTCCGATGTCGAAATCGAGTGCTGTTTGCGGCACTAGAAACTAAACATTCCCAGCTTTCCAACGGTATAAAATGCATGTCCTAGTTCCACCTGAGGAGTCCATACCAATCGTTTGAACCTGACTGTCTTGTTTCGCATCTACACTAGGAGCTCTGTTTTGAGCAGTGAATTGATGCTCAAATATGAGCTAGATGTGGACAGATTTCGGAAACAATTTCTCTGAGAAATTGTAGATTTATGAATCTAGTTTTCAATGCTACCAACCACACTTAATTCTAAGTTGAATTGAGTGAGTTGTGGCTGAACTTCAAAACTGACTCAGTGATGAAAAACCCTTTTTTTGGCTAGTTGAATGACTCTTTTTGAATTGGGACTTGTGATCTTGAAATTCTTGGTGTTAATCGCCTACCAAATGTATATTGGACATTTCTTAGATCTTTGTTTCATAAATGGACTAGATTGAATCGTTTTCACTGGGAAAAATGTTTGAAAATGAAGAAGGAAGCAAAAGATAGATTGGTCTTGGGATTTTCTTGAACTTTGATAGTTTATTTCACTATCTTCCCGTGTGAATTTTCAAATAAAATTTGATAGAAAAGTAGTCCTTATATGGAAGTTGAATTATACCAATTTTGGTGTCAATCTAAAACCATTTTGATATACAAATGATGTTCCAAATTTGCTCTTCGAATCTGGAAAATTTTTCTTTTCTCTTAGCCGAATGGTCAAATCTGATTTGGGAAGTTATATTTCGAAAACCTTGATGTCAATTACTTCTAAATTACTTAATGGATGTTTATGGAACATTATTTTCAATATTTGAATTAATTGAAGTTGATTGTGGGGAACAAAGCTTCTAAAAAGGAAAATTGAAGTACAAGGCAGAATTATCTTAGAAATTCTTGGAAATTTAGTGGCTTTGTTAACCGACTTTTCGATTGAATTTTTATATGAAATTTGACAAAGGAATAGCCCTTATATGGTAGAGTAATAATACCACATTTTGTGCCATTCCGAGTCTATTTCAATGTCCAATTGAAGTCCCAAAGTTCATGTTTCAAATCTGGAAATTCTTGATCAATGAGGAATTTTTGGTCAAATTTGAGCTGCTATATCTTGGCGCTCAAAACTTTGATTCTTGTTCCCTTTGTTTTGTTTTAAACTTTGATTGCAACTCTAATTGAGTTCCAAATTTTGGAGGCTAGTTCGCATTGTTTGAATTTTTCCGAATTTTCAAAGTTTGCCAAAAACCAACCCGAATCTGTCTTGGGAGTCCAAGTCAGCCACTTTAAGCCAAAATTTGAGTGTCTTCCATTTTGAATCTTAGAAAAGTGTCTTCTAGGAACTTTTAGTACTTCGGAACTGGTTTCCAACAGTACTAAGTTTTCTATTTTTGGACCTATTGAGTGCAAGATATGATTTTTCTAAATTTGACACACAAAGCTGAATTTTACCAATTTCTTAGAAAATACAATTTCGGAACATTGACTTCTTTTCTCGATATAGATTGAATGTTTTGAACTCGATTTCATGAACGATGTTAGACTCTCTTCAAACTTTAAAACTCCACTCTTGAACCTCGAGTAGAGAGAATTGAAGCTTTCTTTTAAGACTTTAATTTAGTCTAATTGAGTGTGCATCCTTCTTGGTAAATGCATGATTTTAAGTAAAGTTAATTATTACTTGCTCAGGCGCTCAAGGAGACCTTCAAGAGGGACTCAGAGCGGACGCCTAAACACTTGTTTGGGCACTTACTAACTTGTTCTGACTGGGTGAGTGTTCCATATAGGAGTACGTAATTTGAATAAGTTTATGATATGCTTATTCCATGATCATTAAGTGTTAAATGCTACATGTCAAGTGTTTACCATACTCATGCATATTTAAGTAAGGTATACTTGAATTACTCGGCATGAAATACTTGAATTGCATATTTATGTGAAGTGTTTAAATGATTAATTATGCTATGGCTGCATAAGTCGGCTGGAGTGAATCTCTTCGACTCTTAAGTGGTAAAAGTGAGAAATGGCCAATGGCGGCCTATTAAAATGGCAAATATCTGCCAATTAACCGTAATTACTTACTGTAAACCGTTAACCGTAATTACTTACCGTTTACCAACCTACTTGATTACCTACCTACGTGATTACCTGCTTACTTGATTACCTGACTACTCGATTACTTGATTACCGTAAATTATATGTTCATATGAATTACCGAATATTGTTTATGTGTTTATCTGTTGAATGTTACTAATAATTGCTCGTATGAAATTATCCACCATGTTAAGGCGAGTGTGTACTTTATCTCACTCAACCTACTAAAATGATAAATTTTTACCGTTCACCGATTTATTTGATTACTTGTACATGTTGTAAGCTCTAAGCTAAACTGGACCCCGCCCTTGGTTACTAACCTACTCGAGTTAGGACTGGGATCGGTCGAGTAGGTTGGAACCCTGGGCCACCATTTCAGTATACTCGAGTACTACCACTGGAGGGATAAGGTGATGGCCAGACAAACCGAGAGGATTCTGAAGTTATAAGGTGCAGTTGACCGAAATGGTTCATTGGAACACCGTATCCTTCAATGTATGTTTATTGTACATAATGATAACTGTTTCATGCTAATGTGCCAACATGCGACCCTAAGCTATACCTGTGATATGCTCAAATTACTCGTACAATGATAACTGTATCATGCTAATGTGCTAAGGTGCAACCTCGAACCATGCTTATGTTATGCTCAAAATACCCGTACAATGATGACTATCTCATGTTAAGGTGTCCATTATGCAACCTTGAACCATATATGTGGTATGCTTAAATTAATTGATTTATTAGAACTGCTAGAGTGTCTTGAAACCTCACTGGGCTGTGTAGCTCATTCCACGTTTTTTGTTTACCTTAACAGGATTCGAGACTAAGTGTGCTTGCAAATAGTACTAGATTGTTTTCTTTTGAAAACTTTAAGTGGTATTACAGCAGATGGTTGTAGTAAATATTTTTTTGGGTCGTGTTAAGCTTGAGAGTTGACTATTGTAAGTATGAAGTGTTTTGGAGTACTTTAAATATATATATTGAAGTTATTCGCAATATTTCGAGCTTTTGAATTATGGATTGTACCGAGTCCTGGCGAGAGTTGGGCAGGCATCCCACCGATACCCTTGGGTTCGCCTTTTGGAGAAGTGGGGGTGTCACATTTATGCTATTCATCTCCTAATTTTATGCTTAAACATGAACTAAGAGGCAGATTGAGTATAAAATTTATTGGGGGAAAGGGAAAAAGATAGAGGGAAGGAGGCAAAATGCAACTAGTGTTAGGTTTGTTTGGATTGAGATGATTTCAAATAAAATAATTGGTTTCACAAATTCCAATCATTTTTTTATCTCACATACATCACATCATAGAAAGTGCTACAGTAATTATCTGAAATAAATCATCCAAATAAACTCCTATCCAAGCAAACCCTAATTTGTACGGGTAATCTGGAATGATCAATTACATATGTACTTTCAACCAATTCCATTACCTTTGACCATCAATTTGCCGGGTAAAGAATTTGAGAAATAATGTTGCGGTGAAAAGTGCAAATCATTCCAAATGGTAAGGGGTTTACTGCAATTAATCCAAAAGTAAGCAAATGACCAATGCCCTTGCCATATGTATTGAGGCACACAGAAACCAAATAAAATGCTTGAGCTCTCATAAATTTTAGGGATAATTTTAGAAACCTCCTCTGAGGTTTCTAACAATTTTACTAACCTCTTTTGAAGTTTGTAAAATTATACAAACCTCCCCTAATATTAAGGTTTTGATAACAAAATTAGTCCAATTAGAAAAAGTAACATTATTAAAAAAGTATTTTAAGGAAAGAGATGAAACTTTTATACCCTAAATACCTCTAGTGCCTGTATATAAGTTGTATTACTAAAAGGATAAAAATAATTAAAACTTAGAAATAATTAATACACATATTTCATCGTTCAAAAAATTCACATTTAATAAATTACACGAGACAAGTAAGCAATAAAAACCAAACTAATAATCACAAGATTTAGCCAAACAGATTATTTGTCTCTTTTAATATGATGTTTTTGCTATGATTCTTGTGATTTTAAACAAAAAATTTTTGTATTTTGCATTTGTCTTCCCTCCTTTCTCTTTTACTTCTATGAAATTATTTTATAACTATCACAACTTTAAGAATTTTAAAGAAAATATTCTCATGAGCAACATTCTTTTGGCCTATATTTATTCTTCTACCAAACCCCTTTTTCTCACATTCTGTATAACTGATTTCTGGTCATTGTCAAATTCTATCAATCACAAAATAGCTCTATTAGATATATCAATTGATGTATTTTTGTAATTACAATTACTAAAGGAGAAAAGAGGGAAAAGCAAGGCAAATTTTCAAAATTTTCAAAATCAAAAGAATTATAATAAACATCATTTCAAAAAAGATGAGTAGTCTATTTTGCTAAATCTTGTGATTATTAATGTAGTTTTGTTGCTTATTTGTTTTGTCTAATTTATTGAAGGGTAAAATACTAAAAAATTTCTTGTGGTTTACCAAATGTGCAATTTAACTCCCTGTAGTTTGGAAACCTATACTATAACTCTGTGTGATTTCAACTAAATCAAAGGTTGAATAGAAAGCATCCAATCTAATGATTGTATGTGAAATGTTAATATTGCCGTTATATAAATGAACTCCTTGTGGTTTGTCGAATGTTTAATTTAACTCCCTTTAGATTGAAAAACTGCAAGCTTACTATGGTTTTAACTAAATTGAAAATTGAACGGAGGGCACTTCACGTATAGAAAGGGCAATATTGATATTTCATGTATAGCCGTTAAATTGGATATTTGCATTCAATTTTTAGTTTAGTCGAAACCATGTGGAGTTATAGTGTAAGTTTTCAAATGAGAGGAAGTTAAATTAAACATTTCGCAAACCACAGAGAGTTTTTTGGTATTTTACCCTTTATTCGATGTGAACTTTTTGAATGGTAAAATGTGTATATTAATTATTTCTAACTTTTAATTATTTTCATTCTTTACTAATACAACTTATATACATGCATAAGGGGCATTTATGAAATAAAAGTTTCATCTCTTTTCTTAAAGTACTTTTTTAATGTTACTCTTTCTAATTGGACTGATTTTGTTATAAAAACTTTAACCTCAAGGGAGGTTTGTATAATTTTACAAACTTCAGAAAAGACTAGTGAAATTGTTAGAAACCTTAGGGGAGGTTTCTGAAATTATCCCTAAACTTTAACTAGAAACAAAACTTGAGCTCTCATGTCTATAAAGAAATGTATTGAAATACATATGTAATATTCCTCCTTAAAAAAATATATGTACAACATTTCTCACTGGTGTCTTGAGCTTGGCTGGTGCAACAACAACAAGAGGGGGTTCATCATATACATATAACCTTTGGCTTGTGCAATGAATTGAAAACAGAAAACACTTTCAGTGGTACATAAATGAATGATAATCCTAGATATAAGTTCATATTTCAAGAATAAATTTTCAAGTCAAATGTTTCGTATATCTACCTCAACGTTTTAGCTCTTCGAAAAATTGAAATTTGATCTTTTGGAGTGCTCTTAGAACATCTTTCATGTTTACTCTCTCATCAGGAACATCTGTTGGACAACTTGAAGCAATTGCAGGATAGATGATATGCATGCTATCTTTCTCTTCACTAGGTCATCTCTCTTGACTAGGTTATCTTCAAGTTGCATTAACCTCACATCTATAACTTGAGTGATTGAATCTGGTATGGATTCTTGAATCCAGCACTTGAGAGTTAACCCTTCGGTAAACATCTCATCCTTAGGCTTTTTCTTTGTAAATGTCTCGATCAACATAATTCCAAAGCTATAAACGATTGGGGATAATACAGGAGAAAATGGCCAAAAGTTACAAAGCTAATGATACAAAAGACTTCAAATCATGACTCAAGATCACTTTCCTTTAAACTTTATTTGTCTAGAATTTTGTGTGCAAAGATTTTGGACAAATATCCTTTAGGATAATTTGAAAGGTATTTGCCTTAACTCTTACACAAAATTAGACAACCTACTTGAACTATGGTGTGTTTTCTGAGAGAATTCTAATAGTAGGAAAATGATCTTTTACAACAAACCATCCCTACTAGACTTTTATAGAGTTGAGATTGAAAATGATCAAGAGTTGCCACCTTTCACCACTGATTTGTTTATTTATGTTGATCAAAAGGTTCCTCAACTTCAATGCAAGTGTTTAGATAATTTTTAGATGTTGAAATACCATTTACATGGTAATTAATTGTCAAAAACATGAAACTGTGCCAAGTGGACTGGAGCAACATCTAAACATTGTAGGAACCAGATAGTGATAGGCCTTATGTCGGATCTTAAGACGAGCCCCCCATCTTACAACTAATCAAAATTTGAAAATATCCAACAATTCCTCGCTATTTTCAAAATTTAGAAAATAGACTTCCAAAAGTTACAGAATAATGTAACAATCATATGCATAAATAATGGTGTCTTTCGATTGAACCACTATCTAAGTGAAGGTTCTTTGAAACTAATCAATACAAATGATAGACCAGCTTTGAATCACTTATACATTAGATTACCCTCATAAACACATCATACATAGATCAATACACAAACATATGTTCTTTGATGATACATTTTATAGCCTTATATTAGTAAGCAAAGTCTTTAGGTTTGTAGTTTGCCAAACTTACATTCATATATGTGACATCTTAGTGCCCCTACTATTAATGGCACTTTCAAGATTCGTTAAGGGTCAATAACTCAACCTAGCTATGATCAGGCGAGAATAAATGCACTATTTTACCTTGAGATGAAATATGTTATAGTGCTCCAACCATTAGAATGATGTACTTTCACTCATTGAATTCAAGACTAGATGTTGTATCTAGCATTGAATTGAGGTTCCACCATTAATGGTCATTGAGTTTGGACTTTAAACCCATCACTTTTGATGTTTTTAACACCAAATCTCTTGATAATCCTTTTGTTAAAGGATTACTCAAATTTTCACTAAACCTCACAAAAGTCAATTGATATGACTCCATTTGTAATCAAAATTTTCATATAACTAAATCTCAATCCAATATATTTTGATTTGCCATTATACATTTGATTATATGCCTTAGCAACTATGGCTGCACTATAATAATGTATTGAGATAGGCGACAATAGTTTTGCCCACAATGGCATATCATAAAGTAAATTTCGTAACCACTTAATTTCTTTACAAGCTGAAGCAAGTAATACAAACTTAGCTATTGTTGAATTAGTGATACAAGTTTGCTTCTTAGATCTCCAAGAAATCGCACCACCACCTAATACAAAGATCCAACCACTCATTGACGAGTGATCATCTCTATTAGTGATCCAACCACTCATTGACAAGTGATCATCTCTATTAGTGATCCAACTGACGTCTGAAAAATTTTCTAAAATTGAAGGATAACCGGTATAACATATACCATAGTTTTTAGTGGCTTTCAAGTACTTCAAAATTCTAATTACATATTGTTAATGTAACCTACTAGGATTGCTTGTATATCTATCCAATATACCAATAGCATATGCAATATCTGATCTAGTACATATCATTGCATGCATTATCCTATGACTTTGGCATATTCTAATTAAGAAATTGGATTCCTTTCATTTTTGACATAGCTTATTTTGAGATTCAATGGCATTGAAGTTGGCACACAATCATTTTGATTAAACTTGTTAAGAATCTTTTCAACATAATGTAATTGAAACAACATTATATTATTTTTGTCTCTTGAGATTTTTATGCCAGAGATGACATCTGCCTCACCCACATCTTTCATATCAAACTTGTTAGAAAACAAAAATTTGGTGACTTTGACTTTCTTTAAATCAATCCCAAAAATTAACATATCTTCCACATATAAATAAATTATGACACCTTTACCTTCATTAAACTTGCTATAAATGTACTTATCAGATTCATTAATTGAATCCACTAACAAGTATAACTTAGTCAAATTTTGGTGCCATTGTTTAGGTGCTTGTTTTAATCCATATAAGAATTTAACAAATTTACGCACCTTGTACTCTTGTCCAGGTACTACAAACCGTTCCAGTTGTTATATGTATAATTCTTCATCCAAATCACCATTTAGAAATGTTGTTTTTACATTCATTTGGTGTATGACTAAATTTTGGATTGAAATTAAAGCAAGCAAAACCTGAATTGTAGCAATTCTTGCTACTGGAGAATATGTGTTAAAGTAGCCCACATCATACTTTTGTGTGAATCCTTTAGTAATTAACTTGGGCTTGAACTTATCCATAGTTCTATCAACTTTCATTTTCTTCTTGAAATCCACTTACAACCTATCAGTTTTGAACTAAGTGATAAATTTACCAATTTTTAGGTTTTGTTACCCATAATTGAATCCATTTCATCATTTATTACTTCTTTCCAAAAGGGAGCATTTTGTGATTTCATTGCTTCTACAAAGGTCTTAGGATTAACCTCAATATTGAAACAATAAGGGATTTGATTACTCAATATATCTCTAGTTTTTTCGACTAGATACATATAAAAATTCGAGCCAGTCTTTCGACTTTTTAACTCTTTTGCTCCTTCTTAATTCAATGAATTCATTTCCATCATCTTTTGTTAATTCACTTGATTTTTGAAATATCATCCTTTATTTTAAAAATGGAGGTGAATCTATTTTCTTCAAAAATAGTATCCCTAGACTCAATTATGGTATTAACCGAAATGGAATGATTAGGTTCAATTACCATGAACCTATAACCTTTGCTATTATATGCATATCTTAAGAATATGCACTCAACACCTCTTTCTCCCAATTTCTTTTGCTTAGGTTTTGGAAGTTTGACAATAGCCTTACAACCGCAAACTCTCGTGTAGTTAAGATTGGATTTCCTTTATTCCAAAGTTCATAAGGGGTGATAGAATTCCTTTTATTTGGAATTCTATTTAGAATTTGATAGGCTGTTAATAAAGTTTCACCCCAAAAACCTTTACTCAAGTCAGAATTTGACAAAAGTGCATTAACCATTTCTGTTAATACACGATTTTTCTTTTCAACTACACTATTTTGTTTTGGTGTATAAGGAGCAGTAGCCTCATATTTAATCCTTGATGACTCAAAATAGTTGATATCATAGTATTCTCTACTTCTATCGGACCTTAAGCACTTCACAAATGTTTCAAGATGAAGTTCAACTTCACTTTTATACATTTTAAATTTATGCATGACTTCATCTTTTGAATGCAACAAATAAACATAACAATATCTAGAGAAATTGTCTATAAATGTGGCAAAATATTTATTTCCTCCTGACGTAGGTGTGACATGTAAGTCACATACATCACTATGAATCAAATCCAACATTTTGGAAGTTCTTTCAATTTTAGAAAATGGACTTCTTGTAATCTTTGTTAACATGCACGTGTTACATTTTGCTTCATTTTTGTCACAATATGGCAAAAGATCAAGTTTTATCATTTCATGCATTCTTTTATAATTAACATGACCAAGTTTATTATGCCATAAACTAAAGGAAGACTCAACCAAAAATGCAGAAATAGCATTATTCTTCATATTATTAGTAATAACAAGCATATTCAACTTCAACATACCATTACAAAGATAACCTTACTTACAAACATACCACTCTTGGATAAGACAAACTTAGCAACCTCAAAAATAAATATAAAGCCAAATTTGTTCAATATACCACCTGACACTAAATTCTTCCTGTGAGGACTTGCAAATTCCTTATATTTTTCTTAAAAAATTTCCTTTTATTTGGAAATTATTACTTTATAATGGCCCTACTACCCAATCATCCCACAATAAGTGTAAATGAATATAGAAGTAAGGGTTTTCGTTGTCCATTTTCAAGTTAGAGCGAATTAGGGTTTTCACGTTTTTCCGTAGTGTGACTATTCGGTACGGAGTGAGGATCAAATTTGGTAGATAAGAGTGACTTTTGGATGAGGAAATGTTATATGATTAGAAGTGATAATAATAGGTTATTGATTAGAATGTAAACACCCTAGTATACGCAATTTAAGAAAAAATCGGTTCACACCGACGGGTATTGATCACTACCGATTGAACCCACCACTTGACCACCACTTCCTTACCACCACATACCCTTGATATTTTTGCAAAATATCCCCCCTCATCCTCATCCATATGGCTGAAAATTGTGGCCCAAAATGCAAGGAGAAGAAAGCAAATCTTGGATGGTTTTGGTGGTGACAAATGTCGGCCACCTATGGCCTTAACCAAACCTTTTTGTCTTGTCTTCTTATATCTCATTTCAGCTCATTTTCCCTCATTTCTTTTCTGGTTTGGCCGAGATCAAGGAGAGGGAAGAGAGTGAGGAGAGTTCTTCAAATTTTAACCTTGAATCCAACCTTTTGAGTGCAACCAAGAAAAACTAAACCGATTAATCACTAGTTTGGAAGCTTGGGAAGCTTAAGGAACCAAAGATTTCAAGGAGAGGTGAAGGATCATCCTTGCAAGCTTGTGTCTCGAGGTATAATGGCTGATCAACCATTCTTTCTCCATTAATCATGATTAAGTTGGGTATTAATGTTGGTATTGTGCTTGTGATGCTTGTTTCAAGTGATTTTGATGATTAGATGGATGACTTTTGAGATAGGGTTTCTTGTGGGTTAGGTGTTGTATGATGTATATATATGGTATATGATCTTGTAAAGGTAAAAGTAGTGGTAGTTGCAAGGTAAAAATGTGAATTATAACTTGAATATAGCAAAATTCCAGATTTCTGGAAATTGTAGCTTCAATTCTGCCCGATTCCATTTCATCATGTTAGAGGCCAAATTAGGCTTAGCACAAAACATGAAAGTTGTAGAGAATGGTATTTTATGGTTTCTTAAAAAATTTCATCTCAATCGGAGAAACTTAGCCTATGAAAAGATGAAAAGATGAAAAATTTCATCTCAGTGGATAGCTTTGACAGTACACTAAGTTGGTTGCATTTTTTCACCTTGATACGTACTGAACTAGCTTTTAGTCAAAACATGAAAGTTTTAGTACTATGTCTTAGCTTTCTAAAACATCCAAGAACGTCTTAAACGGACTTTGGTAGCTTGAGATATGACCATTTGAAGGTAGTACGGTTAACTGGCCGGTTAGTTGGAACTTGGTTCTGTGAATTGGGAATTTGACTGGGTTACACTGGAATTTGGACTAAGTGGTCCTCATCAAAATTGTATCCCTTTGTCTTAGTTTCAAAATGGTATAGATTGAACCCCAATCCGATAAGCGTAGTTTTGGTTGTGTTCGTTACGCAAAAACACGTCAAATCTGTCTTTTGCTAAATCTCATTTCCGCACATGTTCCTAACTTGGTTTTGTACTTGTATTACCTTGAGCCTATTGAATGGCTATTGGAATGAGATTGTTTCATGTGTAACTTTGGGTTTGATTGAGGAAAAGAATGAAGCCATAAATGGCTGGAAAATAGGAAAAATACAAAAGGCGTGCTGCCCAAATTTACGCTCAAGGGCTAGGTAGACATACTTGCAACTTAAGTAAGGGTTAAGAGTGACTACTACTTGAACCATCTAGGGTATTTGTGTCTTCTTTTACCGAGGTATATATGTAAGGACTTGGCCGAACTTGTACCCTTGGAAAATAAAATAATGACTGCTTGAAGTACGTTTTCCTTGTACTTTCGACTCAAATGGCATTTCCAAGTATAATTGTTATAAAGTTATATAGTTTGAAAAGCGAGCGAGTGTTTCACAAATATTCTCCAAGTGAATTTCCATTTCTTGATTCTTATTGAACGAAACGTCTAAGTTTCGAACCTTAGTCGATTTTCAAAGTTCTTAAACTAAGTTTTATCGCAGATTTGGACTCCAAACCCGAAGTACAACCTGAAAGTGACCAGTAAAGGCACTATATCTTTTGGTGAGTACTTCCAAATACCTGATTGAACCGGATACTTGTTTTCAATACTTGATCAATGTGATTTAATGATATGTAATTTGTTGATCGGGCAAGAGTGTACTTTATCGCACTTGCCCTAATATGATATACACTTGTTTGTTGTTGTAATTGATTTGATATACTTGTACTTGAGTTGTAAGTGCGGAGCGACAGTATGTACCACACTCAATCCGAGTGGGAGGTGCCTCTCATTCCCGTCTCCGTACTTTTATTTTAATTCAGTCGATTGGAGTGTTATCTCATCAACTTTTGGGGACCCCAAACCCCACTGGTTAGTTAATCGAGTCGAGCCGGCAAGGGGTTGGTCGATTAGATAACGAACCATGGGTAGTTAGTGATGTCGAGTGGAGTGTTATCTCCTCGACTAATTGGTATACTCGAGTATTACCACCCATGTTTATTGAGGATTTTGGGCCCAGTAGGGGGTGTGAATGGTGGACGGAGAGTAGTGTAAGTAGTGCTCTACTGGATTGGTTACTTACTTTAAAGTTGACGGAGTGTCAACTATTACTTGATCAACCTCTGGTGATGCACTGGGAATTTGGCTCCTGAGAGACTTCTGTATCCTTATACTTTGGAATGATTATTGCTTATTGGATTATTTATTCTTCTGAAAAACTTTTACACTCGCTCACTTTGAGATTTGCTACTTGAAGTATTATTGTTCACTCTTATGAACTTTTGATGCCCATTAACTTGCTACGTTGATATTCGTACTTTTGAAATGGTCAATTTGTATTTGGAACCTCACTGGACTTTTAGCTTATTCCACGCCATTTGTTTTCCTTATAGGGGGTACGAGCGAGGCATGAGACATGTACAGATTAGCGTAGTCTAGCTGTTTTGAATTTTGCATTTGTACTCATGCTAGTACCTTACTAGGGTTGATTGTACTCGAAATGTACACACTTTGAAGTTTTTTTTTGGCGTGTAGAAGTTTTGTATCTGAATTTGAGTATCAATGTATATATTAAGTTAACGTGGATGTGTTATGCATTTTCCTATGAACGTACGTTATTTTTCTTGAGCTATGAGTGACTGAGTCCCAGCGAGAGTTGGGCAGGCGGCCCGCCGAACCCTTTGGTTCGCCTTAGGGAGAGGTGGGGCTGTCACACTTCCTAACTTCCTATGCATAAAGTACATTAGTTAAAGTTACAATATTTCCAGAAGTGAACTTTGATTCTACTTCACCAACTCTTTAAACCGAATTGGTGGTAGAATTTCCCATGTACACTACGGTGCTTTCGTTTGCGGGTTTCATAGATTTGAAGAATTTCTTGTTGTTGCAAATGTGTCATGTGGCACCAGAATCAACCCACCAAATAAAATCATCTTCTACCAAATTGACTTTAAAAATCATAGCAACCAGATTTTTGCTTGCATTGTTGGACGAATCTTGTTTCTTCTTTTTGTTTAGAAGGATTTTGCATTCATACTTGTAGTGTCCTTCTTTTTTGAAATAGAAGCATTTGCCCTTCTTCCTTTTTCTTGTCATTTTTTGGTTGATTCATTGATTGTTGGTTTCTCTTGCTACCTTGGGACTTGCTTGATTTTTCCTTTTCAATCACATGCACTTTTATAATAGAGTCTTTATTTTCTTCAAGAATATGATTGTTCTTCTTTTCCTACATGCAAATTTCCTTTTCTAGATGAAGGACTTAGAGATGTTCTTTTTTGTATATTTGAGGTCGCTCGTAAAATCTTTTCAAGAAAGTGGTAATTTATTTATAATGGAATGCAGAATAATGGCTTCATCCATATGTAAATTGTGTTGACTATAATGGTTAAGAAACCTTTCAAGTTTAGCAAATTATTCCATAACAGATTTGTTATCTATCATCTTATAATTATTAAAAGATGAAACAAGGAACTTCTTAATTGTTGCGTCCTCACGCATGTATTTTGCCTTTAATCGATCCCAATGTTCCTTTGCAGTTGCAATGGTGTGGCAGACATCAAATAGTCCATAATTCATGGCATGAGAATATGTTCACGACAAATCTCATCAGCGTTCTCCCACTTTTGATGCCTTCAAATGTCATCAAGAGTCTCTTCATTAGGGTTGATAATGAGTGGCTTTGGAGTGGTTAACTGTGACGCCCCAAAAGAATGAGTGTGAGAACTCAAAAATTTTTATATATTTTCGAGACATTATTTGTTTCCTTGTTTATAATTTTATGCTTTTCTTCAATATATTAATTTCCTATACATTTTTATAAGGGAATATAGTTTTCAAATCATTTCTTGATACAAGTTAGTCCACATTAAGTTTGAAGTGTATTATGGACGTGGGACCCGCTAGTGCGGTAAATGCGATATATTTTTGACAACTTGTTAGAGTTTTGTATTAAGTGATATTATTTTATAAGGTGTTAAGAGATAATTAAAGGTTAGCTAGATTAATTAGTATGGAGAGACAAGAGGATAAGCTTAAACATATAAGGTGCCACATGTCGCATTTCTATTCGAGGGTGGACTTTTGACCAAGATATTTTTACCTTCTTAAAGCTAATTTTGACCAAAATATTTCTTCATTCTTAGCCCCTTTGGCCGAGCTTCTAGGGAGAGAAAAGAAGAAAAAAACCTCCAACTTTCTTCATCCAACCTTGCTCAATCTCACAATCCAACCGTTAAAACCTTGATTTGCTCCATAAAAACCCTTCTCTTAGTAGTATTGAAGTAGTTGGTGGAGTTGTTTTGGGAGAAAGAAACCTAAGCTACTATCTTTCTTGAGTTGTAAAGGTAAGTTGCTAAGAAATTTCCCTTTTGTTCTTAATAAAGATAGATTAGTGATTTCTAGTGGCTTAACATGTTAATTTGTGGAAGACTTCATAGGTTTAAGTAGTATTTGTTAAATTTTTGATTTAATGGAGATTTTTCTGATTTTATATGATGATCATGGTTTAATCATGGTATTATGGCTTGTAATGGTGTAAACTGAAGCTTGTATACGTTAGTTACGATTGTTTGCAGAAAATTTCAGTTTTGTACGGAAATTTCAGGTTAGGGTTTCAAATCTGCCCTGTTCTGACTTGATTAATTTGAGCATGTTAGAGGCTGAATCAGGCTTAGGTTAAAACATGAAAGTTGTATCAAATGGTGTTAAATATCTGCCTACAAAATTTCAGCTCAATCGGAGTACTGTATCATGTGAAATGACCGAAATACCCTTGACTGCCCATGAGCCCTATTTCGCGCCCAGATTTTTGTCTTCGTGGAGTTTTCCATTTTTGACCACGAAAATGCATGATTTGGCTTTGGAGGCATTCATAAGAAATGTAGGGTTATGTCTTGGCTTCGAAACGCCGTAAGATTTGTTTCAATCCGATAAGTGTAGCTTCAGTTATGGATATTGTGCCGAAAGGTGTATTGGATAGTCTATGATGTGTATGTGATTGATTTGAGATGAAATGGTGTTGCTTGTAGGATGGAAAAGTAAGGAAATGTAGGGGAAATGCTGTCCGATCTTTGAAAACATTTGATTGTTTTGAGTTTGAGTTGAAGGCCTTGGACTTGATCGAGGAAACTGTCTATGATGGATGAGGATTATGAGCCGTGGTTGGTGAGTGACCCCTCAACTATTTCCAAAGTTACTTTTGAATTATTTCTTGCATCGCTTACCTGATTGCATAAATAATTCTTGCATTGGTCGCTCAATTTGCATATCATTTGTGTATGTGTGTATGCCATGACATAACTTGACTCTGATGAGTTCTTGGGAAATCTTGTGATTAAAACCAACGTCTCCACTATTGTTTAGTTGGAGCAATTGGCTCCCTTGTACTGTTTGACTTTTCTGGATCCGTTCGAGTGTTGGAATTCTAAGTACGATGATTTCACTGGTTCACATGAGCATTAAATGTATATTTGATTACTGATTCATATCATCATCTAAATGCACTATTGTGAAGCTTATTTGATTTCTGATTTTACTGGTTACTCACTGAGTTTTTAGCTCACTCCCAATTATTTTCTTCTCCCCACAGGGATTGAGGCAAAATCATTGCACTTGAACACCCAACGCTCAAATAGATCATTTAACATTAACATTGAGAGGGAGCCCCTTTTGAGCTCCAGATAAACATGAACATGAACCATAAACAAGGTGGAGACGTTGGTGTCCAGCACTAGACTTTCCCAGAACTCATTGAAGCCAAATCATGTCATGAATCCACATGCAAGCACGCATGATATGCAATCGAATAAATAATGCAAGAAGCATTTCACAAGTACTTTGGAAATAGTTTAGGGTCACTCACATCCATGGCTCAGAAATCATCCATCATATAACATTGCCTTGCTCAAATCCAAGTCTTAGATCACAAACTCAATGCAAACAAGTCCATTAAAAGTTCGGACAGCATTTCCCCTAAATTTGCTAACTTTTCCAGCCATCATGGCTTCATTATTTCCTCAGCCAGTCCCAAAGGTACACACACAACAACAAGTTCATCCAATAGCCATTCAGCAAGCTCCAAGTAGCACTAGTACAAGTCAAGCTAGGGAAAAGTCCGGAAATGAAAGTTAAGTTCAAAACCAGAAAAACAGTTTTGACGTCATTTTACGGTAATGGTACCAAAGGCGCTACGATTGTCAGATGAAGGTACAAGACCCACCGTTTCGAAGCTAAGAGACAGGGCTACAATATTACAGAAGGTCACTCAACCCAGTTTCGAGTGTAACCCGGTTAAAAATGCAAGAAACTACACCAGAACCGGAAAAACAGATTCACAGAACGCATTCTAGCGGAAACATCATAAATCAGGCTATCCAAGTCCAAATCCAGAAATTCCAAAATCAGATGAAAGCTAAGAAACAGAGCTACAATTCATCAGAAGACCTCAACAATCAATTCGGAAGCATTTCTGACCAAAACAACCAATTACAGAAGCAATTCTTACATTTGGATAAAACCAGGACAGCAAGGGTAATTTGGATTTTTCTCATTCTACACTACTCCGATTGACCTGAAATTTTGTAGGCACCTCTATAATGTCATTCCCTACAAATTTCATGTTTTAAGCTAAGGCCAATTCGGCCTCTAACTAGGAGCTAAAAATTCGGGCAGAATGTTCCTTCACAAAACCTAATTTTCTGAAATTTCTTCCAAAACAGAAATTGATTGCAATTGACCACTTTTTCCACCTCATAGAGTCCTTAAACATCATTTCCAATCATCATATATAACCACACAACCATGTTCATATTAAAACAGAAAAATCCCCAAAAATTATAAAACTTCATCAAGTCAACCACAACTCAAGATATAATCCATCAAACCATCTCTTTAGCCATCACAAGTCACTAATTTAGCATAATCAAGAACAAAGAAAGGATTGCTAGACATGAACCTTGAAATATCAAGAAAGTTGATGGCTTAGTCCTTTGCCTTCTCTAATCACTCCACCACTATCTTCAATCTTCCTAAACAAGTGACTTTTGTGGAGGAATTCGAAAGTTTAACGGTTGATTCACAAGATTGAGCAAGAAATGGAGTTGGAGTTGAAGGCTTTCTTCTTGTATTTTTGCTCCAAGAGGTTCGGCCAAGACAAGCTTAAAATGGAGAGAAATTGGTCAATTTTTGAGGTTTAGTAAAGGTGATGCAAATTAGTCAAAGTCCAACTTTGAATAAGAAGGTGACACATGTCACCTTTTTGGTTTAAAACTTATCTTTTTGTCTCTCCAATACAAATTTCTTAACACTTTGTAAAATAATATCACTTAATACAAAATTCCAACAAGTTGTCAGAAATATAATGCATTTACCGCACTTTGCGGTCCCACGTTCAAAATACGCTCTTAATTTCTCAAAAGCTAACCGATACTAGAAAAATCATTTTAAAACTATCTTTGCGCATAAACTTTATTTGGGGAATTTTTTTCTAATCAAGAAAATGTAGAAAAGGCGGGCGATAAAAAAAATAAACCCTAGAAATTAATAAAATTTTTGGGTTCTCAAACTCATTTTTTTTTCGGGGCGTCACAAACTCCCCTCCTTAAAAGAATGTCGTCCTCGACATTCCATCTTGTACCAATCAAGTTGAAATATCCCGCAAGAATCACTAATATTGCAAACCAAACCCACAGTCCGGCATCCTAAACTTCAAGCCTAGGATACACTACCTAGATCTGAAGCCTAAACTCTGATACCAACTGTGACGGCCCCACCTCCCCCTAAGGGGAACCAGAGGGTTCGGCGGGTCGCTTGCCCAACTCTCGCCGGGACTCAGTCGTTCACTACATTCCTCAAACAGATTACAATATAAATCTCAAAAATTACATCAAATTCTCCCACAATTACACATCCAAGTCTCCAATAATTACATGTCATAAGCGAAGCGGAAACGATTCCCAACTATACATAAAATGATTCCAAATCCATATTGTACAAGATATAGGCCATCCATTCACGTGAACAAGCACAACAAGTCCTTCCTTCGCCTTGAGCCCTGTGGAGGGGAATAAAATAGTTTTGGGGTGAGCTAGAAGCTCAGCGAGTAACCAGTAAAATCAGAAATCAAATATATTTCACAATAATGCATTTCGATCATTTCGATGATGTCATGATTCTGAGATCAAATGTACGTTTATTGCTCTCATGAGCCGGTGAAATCATTGCACTTGAACACCCAACGCTCAAATAGATCATTTAACATTAACATTGAGAGGGAGCCCCTTTTGAGCTCCAGATAAACATGAACATGAACCATAAACAAGGTGGAGACGTTGGTGTCCAGCACTAGACTTTCCCAGAACTCATTGAAGCCAAATCATGTCATGAATCCACATGCAAGCACGCATGATATGCAATCGAATAAATAATGCAAGAAGCATTTCACAAGTACTTTGGAAATAGTTTAGGGTCACTCACATCCATGGCTCAGAAATCATCCATCATATAACATTGCCTTGCTCAAATCCAAGTCTTAGATCACAAACTCAATGCAAACAAGTCCATTAAAAGTTCGGACAGCATTTCCCCTAAATTTGCTAACTTTTCCAGCCATCATGGCTTCATTATTTCCTCAGCCAGTCCCAAAGGTACACACACAACAACAAGTTCATCCAATAGCCATTCAGCAAGCTCCAAGTAGCACTAGTACAAGTCAAGCTAGGGAAAAGTCCGGAAATGAAAGTTAAGTTCAAAACCAGAAAAACAGTTTTGACGTCATTTTACGGTAATGGTACCAAAGGCGCTACGATTGTCAGATGAAGGTACAAGACCCACCGTTTCGAAGCTAAGAGACAGGGCTACAATATTACAGAAGGTCACTCAACCCAGTTTCGAGTGTAACCCGGTTAAAAATGCAAGAAACTACACCAGAACCGGAAAAACAGATTCACAGAACGCATTCTAGCGGAAACATCATAAATCAGGCTATCCAAGTCCAAATCCAGAAATTCCAAAATCAGATGAAAGCTAAGAAACAGAGCTACAATTCATCAGAAGACCTCAACAATCAATTCGGAAGCATTTCTGACCAAAACAACCAATTACAGAAGCAATTCTTACATTTGGATAAAACCAGGACAGCAAGGGTAATTTGGATTTTTCTCATTCTACACTACTCCGATTGACCTGAAATTTTGTAGGCACCTCTATAATGTCATTCCCTACAAATTTCATGTTTTAAGCTAAGGCCAATTCGGCCTCTAACTAGGAGCTAAAAATTCGGGCAGAATGTTCCTTCACAAAACCTAATTTTCTGAAATTTCTTCCAAAACAGAAATTGATTGCAATTGACCACTTTTTCCACCTCATAGAGTCCTTAAACATCATTTCCAATCATCATATATAACCACACAACCATGTTCATATTAAAACAGAAAAATCCCCAAAAATTATAAAACTTCATCAAGTCAACCACAACTCAAGATATAATCCATCAAACCATCTCTTTAGCCATCACAAGTCACTAATTTAGCATAATCAAGAACAAAGAAAGGATTGCTAGACATGAACCTTGAAATATCAAGAAAGTTGATGGCTTAGTCCTTTGCCTTCTCTAATCACTCCACCACTATCTTCAATCTTCCTAAACAAGTGACTTTTGTGGAGGAATTCGAAAGTTTAACGGTTGATTCACAAGATTGAGCAAGAAATGGAGTTGGAGTTGAAGGCTTTCTTCTTGTATTTTTGCTCCAAGAGGTTCGGCCAAGACAAGCTTAAAATGGAGAGAAATTGGTCAATTTTTGAGGTTTAGTAAAGGTGATGCAAATTAGTCAAAGTCCAACTTTGAATAAGAAGGTGACACATGTCACCTTTTTGGTTTAAAACTTATCTTTTTGTCTCTCCAATACAAATTTCTTAACACTTTGTAAAATAATATCACTTAATACAAAATTCCAACAAGTTGTCAGAAATATAATGCATTTACCGCACTTTGCGGTCCCACGTTCAAAATACGCTCTTAATTTCTCAAAAGCTAACCGATACTAGAAAAATCATTTTAAAACTATCTTTGCGCATAAACTTTATTTGGGGAATTTTTTTCTAATCAAGAAAATGTAGAAAAGGCGGGCGATAAAAAAAATAAACCCTAGAAATTAATAAAATTTTTGGGTTCTCAAACTCATTTTTTTTTCGGGGCGTCACAAACTCCCCTCCTTAAAAGAATGTCGTCCTCGACATTCCATCTTGTACCAATCAAGTTGAAATATCCCGCAAGAATCACTAATATTGCAAACCAAACCCACAGTCCGGCATCCTAAACTTCAAGCCTAGGATACACTACCTAGATCTGAAGCCTAAACTCTGATACCAACTGTGACGGCCCCACCTCCCCCTAAGGGGAACCAGAGGGTTCGGCGGGTCGCTTGCCCAACTCTCGCCGGGACTCAGTCGTTCACTACATTCCTCAAACAGATTACAATATAAATCTCAAAAATTACATCAAATTCTCCCACAATTACACATCCAAGTCTCCAATAATTACATGTCATAAGCGAAGCGGAAACGATTCCCAACTATACATAAAATGATTCCAAATCCATATTGTACAAGATATAGGCCATCCATTCACGTGAACAAGCACAACAAGTCCTTCCTTCGCCTTGAGCCCTGTGGAGGGGAATAAAATAGTTTTGGGGTGAGCTAGAAGCTCAGCGAGTAACCAGTAAAATCAGAAATCAAATATATTTCACAATAATGCATTTCGATCATTTCGATGATGTCATGATTCTGAGATCAAATGTACGTTTATTGCTCTCATGAGCCGGTGAAATCATTGCACTTGAACACCCAACGCTCAAATAGATCATTTAACATTAACATTGAGAGGGAGCCCCTTTTGAGCTCCAGATAAACATGAACATGAACCATAAACAAGGTGGAGACATTGGTGTCCAGCACTAGACTTTCCCAGAGCTCATTGAAGCCAAATCATGTCATGAATCCACATGCAAGCACGCATGATATGCAATCGAATAAATAATGCAAGAAGCATTTCACAAGTACTTTGGAAATAGTTTAGGGTCACTCACATCCATGGCTCAGAAATCATCCATCATATAACATTGCCTTGCTCAAATCCAAGTCTTAGATCACAAACTCAATGCAAACAAGTCCTTTAAAAGTTCGGACAGCATTTCCCCTAAATTTGCTAACTTTTCCAGCCATCATGGCTTCATTATTTCCTCAGCCAGTCCCAAAGGTACACACACAACAACAAGTTCATCCAATAGCCATTCAGCAAGCTCCAAGTAGCACTAGTACAAGTCAAGCTAGGGAAAAGTCCGGAAATGAAAGTTAAGTTCAAAACCAGAAAAACAGTTTTGACGTCATTTTACGGTAATGGTACCAAAGGCGCTACGATTGTCAGATGAAGGTACAAGACCCACCGTTTCGAAGCTAAGAGACAGGGCTACAATATTACAGAAGGTCACTCAACCCAGTTTCGAGTGTAACCCGGTTAAAAATGCAAGAAACTACACCAGAACCGGAAAAACAGATTCACAGAACGCATTCTAGCGGAAACATCATAAATCAGGCTATCCAAGTCCAAATCCAGAAATTCCAAAATCAGATGAAAGCTAAGAAACAGAGCTACAATTCATCAGAAGACCTCAACAATCAATTCGGAAGCATTTCTGACCAAAACAACCAATTACAGAAGCAATTCTTACATTTGGATAAAACCAGGACAGCAAGGGTAATTTGGATTTTTCTCATTCTACACTACTCCGATTGACCTGAAATTTTGTAGGCACCTCTAAAATGTCATTCCCTACAAATTTCATGTTTTAAGCTAAGGCCAATTCGGCCTCTAACTAGGAGCTAAAAATTCGGGCAGAATGTTCCTTCACAAAACCTAATTTTCTGAAATTTCTTCCAAAACAGAAATTGATTGCAATTGACCACTTTTTCCACCTCATAGAGTCCTTAAACATCATTTCCAATCATCATATATAACCACACAACCATGTTCATATTAAAACAGAAAAATCCCCAAAAATTATAAAACTTCATCAAGTCAACCACAACTCAAGATATAATCCATCAAACCATCTCTTTAGCCATCACAAGTCACTAATTTAGCATAATCAAGAACAAAGAAAGGATTGCTAGACATGAACCTTGAAATATCAAGAAAGTTGATGGCTTAGTCCTTTGCCTTCTCTAATCACTCCACCACTATCTTCAATCTTCCTAAACAAGTGACTTTTGTGGAGGAATTCGAAAGTTTAACGGTTGATTCACAAGATTGAGCAAGAAATGGAGTTGGAGTTGAAGGCTTTCTTCTTGTATTTTTGCTCCAAGAGGTTCGGCCAAGACAAGCTTAAAATGGAGAGAAATTGGTCAATTTTTGAGGTTTAGTAAAGGTGATGCAAATTAGTCAAAGTCCAACTTTGAATAAGAAGGTGACACATGTCACCTTTTTGGTTTAAAACTTATCTTTTTGTCTCTCCAATACAAATTTCTTAACACTTTGTAAAATAATATCACTTAATACAAAATTCCAACAAGTTGTCAGAAATATAATGCATTTACCGCACTTGCGGTCCCACGTTCAAAATACGCTCTTAATTTCTCAAAAGCTAACCGATACTAGAAAAATCATTTTAAAACTATCTTTGCGCATAAACTTTATTTGGGGAATTTTTTTCTAATCAAGAAAATGTAGAAAAGGCGGGCGATAAAAAAAATAAACCCTAGAAATTAATAAAATTTTTGGGTTCTCAAACTCATTTTTTTTTCGGGGCGTCACAAACTCCCCTCCTTAAAAGAATGTCGTCCTCGACATTCCATCTTGTACCAATCAAGTTGAAATATCCCGCAAGAATCACTAATATTGCAAACCAAACCCACAGTCCGGCATCCTAAACTTCAAGCCTAGGATACACTACCTAGATCTGAAGCCTAAACTCTGATACCAACTGTGACGGCCCCACCTCCCCCTAAGGGGAACCAGAGGGTTCGGCGGGTCGCTTGCCCAACTCTCGCCGGGACTCAGTCGTTCACTACATTCCTCAAACAGATTACAATATAAATCTCAAAAATTACATCAAATTCTCCCACAATTACACATCCAAGTCTCCAATAATTACATGTCATAAGCGAAGCGGAAACGATTCCCAACTATACATAAAATGATTCCAAATCCATATTGTACAAGATATAGGCCATCCATTCACGTGAACAAGCACAACAAGTCCTTCCTTCGCCTTGAGCCCTGTGGAGGGGAATAAAATAGTTTTGGGGTGAGCTAGAAGCTCAGCGAGTAACCAGTAAAATCAGAAATCAAATATATTTCACAATAATGCATTTCGATCATTTCGATGATGTCATGATTCTGAGATCAAATGTACGTTTATTGCTCTCATGAGCCGGTGAAATCATTGCACTTGAACACCCAACGCTCAAATAGATCATTTAACATTAACATTGAGAGGGAGCCCCTTTTGAGCTCCAGATAAACATGAACATGAACCATAAACAAGGTGGAGACATTGGTGTCCAGCACTAGACTTTCCCAGAGCTCATTGAAGCCAAATCATGTCATGAATCCACATGCAAGCACGCATGATATGCAATCGAATAAATAATGCAAGAAGCATTTCACAAGTACTTTGGAAATAGTTTAGGGTCACTCACATCCATGGCTCAGAAATCATCCATCATATAACATTGCCTTGCTCAAATCCAAGTCTTAGATCACAAACTCAATGCAAACAAGTCCTTTAAAAGTTCGGACAGCATTTCCCCTAAATTTGCTAACTTTTCCAGCCATCATGGCTTCATTATTTCCTCAGCCAGTCCCAAAGGTACACACACAACAACAAGTTCATCCAATAGCCATTCAGCAAGCTCCAAGTAGCACTAGTACAAGTCAAGCTAGGGAAAAGTCCGGAAATGAAAGTTAAGTTCAAAACCAGAAAAACAGTTTTGACGTCATTTTACGGTAATGGTACCAAAGGCGCTACGATTGTCAGATGAAGGTACAAGACCCACCGTTTCGAAGCTAAGAGACAGGGCTACAATATTACAGAAGGTCACTCAACCCAGTTTCGAGTGTAACCCGGTTAAAAATGCAAGAAACTACACCAGAACCGGAAAAACAGATTCACAGAACGCATTCTAGCGGAAACATCATAAATCAGGCTATCCAAGTCCAAATCCAGAAATTCCAAAATCAGATGAAAGCTAAGAAACAGAGCTACAATTCATCAGAAGACCTCAACAATCAATTCGGAAGCATTTCTGACCAAAACAACCAATTACAGAAGCAATTCTTACATTTGGATAAAACCAGGACAGCAAGGGTAATTTGGATTTTTCTCATTCTACACTACTCCGATTGACCTGAAATTTTGTAGGCACCTCTAAAATGTCATTCCCTACAAATTTCATGTTTTAAGCTAAGGCCAATTCGGCCTCTAACTAGGAGCTAAAAATTCGGGCAGAATGTTCCTTCACAAAACCTAATTTTCTGAAATTTCTTCCAAAACAGAAATTGATTGCAATTGACCACTTTTTCCACCTCATAGAGTCCTTAAACATCATTTCCAATCATCATATATAACCACACAACCATGTTCATATTAAAACAGAAAAATCCCCAAAAATTATAAAACTTCATCAAGTCAACCACAACTCAAGATATAATCCATCAAACCATCTCTTTAGCCATCACAAGTCACTAATTTAGCATAATCAAGAACAAAGAAAGGATTGCTAGACATGAACCTTGAAATATCAAGAAAGTTGATGGCTTAGTCCTTTGCCTTCTCTAATCACTCCACCACTATCTTCAATCTTCCTAAACAAGTGACTTTTGTGGAGGAATTCGAAAGTTTAACGGTTGATTCACAAGATTGAGCAAGAAATGGAGTTGGAGTTGAAGGCTTTCTTCTTGTATTTTTGCTCCAAGAGGTTCGGCCAAGACAAGCTTAAAATGGAGAGAAATTGGTCAATTTTTGAGGTTTAGTAAAGGTGATGCAAATTAGTCAAAGTCCAACTTTGAATAAGAAGGTGACACATGTCACCTTTTTGGTTTAAAACTTATCTTTTTGTCTCTCCAATACAAATTTCTTAACACTTTGTAAAATAATATCACTTAATACAAAATTCCAACAAGTTGTCAGAAATATAATGCATTTACCGCACTTGCGGGTCCCACGTTCAAAATACGCTCTTAATTTCTCAAAAACTAACCGATACTAGAAAAATCATTTTAAAACTATCTTTGCGCATAAACTTTATTTGGGGAATTTTTTTCTAATCAAGAAAATGTAGAAAAGGCGGGCGATAAAAAAAATAAACCCTAGAAATTAATAAAATTTTTGGGTTCTCAAACTCATTTTTTTTTCGGGGCGTCACAAACTCCCCTCCTTAAAAGAATGTCGTCCTCGACATTCCATCTTGTACCAATCAAGTCGAAATATCCCGCAAGAATCACTAATATTGCAAACCAAACCCACAGTCCGGCATCCTAAACTTCAAGCCTAGGATACACTACCGAGATCTGAAACCTAAGCTCTGATACCAACTGTGACGGCCCCACCTCCCCTTAAGGGGAACCAGAGGGTTCGGCGGGTCGCCTGCCCAGCTCTCGCCGGGACTCAGTCGTTCACTACATTTCTCAAACAGATTACAATATAAATCTCAAAAATTACATCAAATTCTCCCACAATTACACATCCAAGTCTCCAATAATTACATGTCATAAGCGAAGCGGAAACGATTCCCAACTATACATAAAATGATTCCAAATCCAAATTGTACAAGATATAGGCCATCCATTCACGTGAACAAGCACAACAAGTCCTTCCTTCGCCTTGAGCCCTGTGGAGGGGAATAAAATAGTTTTGGGGTGAGCTAGAAGCTCAGCGAGTAACCAGTAAAATCAGAAATCAAATATATTTCACAATAATGCATTTCGATCATTTCGATGATGTCATGATTCAGAGATCAAATATACGTTTATTGCTCTCATGAGCCGGTGAAATCATTGCACTTGAACACCCAACGTTCAAATAGATAATTTAACATTAACATTGAGAGGGAGCCCCTTTTGAGCTCCAGATAAACATGAACATAAACCATAAACAAGGTGGAGACGTTGGTGTCCAGCACTAGACTTTCCCAGAACTCATTGAAGCCAAATCATGTCATGAATCCACATGCAAGCACGCATGATATGCAATCGAATAAATAATGCAAGAAGCATTTCACAAGTACTTTGGAAATAGTTTAGGGTCACTCACATCCATGGCTCAGAAATCATCCATCATATAACATTGCCTTGCTCAAATCCAAGTCTTAGATCACAAACTCAATGCAAACAAGTCCTTTAAAAGTTCGGACAGCATTTCCCCTAAATTTGCTAACTTTTCCAGCCATCATGGCTTCATTATTTCCTCAGCCAGTCCCAAAGGTACACACACAACAACAAGTTCATCCAATAGCCATTCAGCAAGCTCCAAGTAGCACTAGTACAAGTCAAGCTAGGGAAAAGTCCGGAAATGAAAGTTAAGCTCAAAACCAGAAAAACAGTTTTGACGTCATTTTACGGTAATGGTACCAAAGGCGCTACGATTGTCAGATGAAGGTACAAGACCCACCGTTTCGAAGCTAAGAGACAGGGCTACAATATTACAGAAGGTCACTCAACCCGGCTTCGAGTGTAACCAGGTTAAAAATGCAAGAAACTACACCAGAACCGGAAAAACAGATTCACAGAACGCATTCTAACGGAAACATCATAAATCCGGCTATCCAAGTCCAAATCCAGAAATTCCAAAACCAGATGAAAGCTAAGAAACAGAGCTAAAATTCATCAGAAGACCTCAACAACCAATTCGGAAGCATTTCTGACCAAAACAACCAATTACAGAAGCAATTCTTACATTTGGATAAAACCAGGACAGCAAGGGTAATTTGGATTTTTCTCATTCTACACTACTCCGATTGACCTGAAATTTTGTAGGCACCTCTAAAATGTCATTCCCTACAAATTTCATGTTTTAAGCTAAGGCCAATTCGGCCTCTAACTAGGAGCTAAAAATTCAGGCAGAATGTTCCTTCACAAAACCTAATTTTCTGAAATTTCTTCCAAAACAGAAATTGATTGCAATTGACCACTTTTTCCACCTCATAGAGTCCTTAAACATCATTTCCAATCATCATATATAACCACACAACCATGTTCATATTAAAACAGAAAAATCCCCAAAAATTATAAAACTTCATCAAGTCAACCACAACTCAAGATATAATCCATCAAACCATCTCTTTAGCCATCACAAGTCACTAATTTAGCATAATCAAGAACAAAGAAAGGATTGCTAGACATGAACCTTGAAATATCAAGAAAGTTGATGGCTTAGTCCTTTGCCTTCTCTAATCACTCCACCACTATCTTCAATCTTCTTAAACAAGAGACTTTTGTGGAGGAATTCGAAAGTTTAACGGTTGATTCACAAGATTGAGCAAGAAATGGAGTTGGAGTTGAAGGCTTTCTTCTTGAATTTTTGCTCCAAGAGGTTCGGCCAAGACAAGCTTAAAATGGAGAGAAATTGGTCAATTTTTGAGGTTTAGTAAAGGTGATGCAAATTAGTCAAAGTCCAACTTTGAATAAGAATGTGACACATGTCACCTTTTTGGTTTAAAACTTATCTTTTTGTCTCTCCAATACAAATTTCTTAACACTTTGTAAAATAATATCACTTAATACAAAATTCCAACAAGTTGTCAGAAATATAATGCATTTACCGCACTTGCGGGTCCCACGTTCAAAATACGCTCTTAATTTCTCAAAAACTAACCGATACTAGAAAAATCATTTTAAAACTATCTTTGCGCATAAACTTTATTTGGGGAATTTTTTTCTAATCAAGAAAATGTAGAAAAGGCGGGCGATAAAAAAAATAAACCCTAGAAATTAATAAAATTTTTGGGTTCTCAAACTCATTTTTTTTTCGGGGCGTCACAAACTCCCCTCCTTAAAAGAATGTCGTCCTCGACATTCCATCTTGTACCAATCAAGTCGAAATATCCCGCAAGAATCACTAATATTGCAAACCAAACCCACAGTCCGGCATCCTAAACTTCAAGCCTAGGATACACTACCGAGATCTGAAACCTAAGCTCTGATACCAACTGTGACGGCCCCACCTCCCCTTAAGGGGAACCAGAGGGTTCGGCGGGTCGCCTGCCCAGCTCTCGCCGGGACTCAGTCGTTCACTACATTTCTCAAA
Source organism: Coffea arabica (assembly GCF_036785885.1). Taxonomy (NCBI): domain Eukaryota; kingdom Viridiplantae; phylum Streptophyta; class Magnoliopsida; order Gentianales; family Rubiaceae; genus Coffea; species Coffea arabica. Next base: position 15,720,156 of record NC_092326.1, read on the forward strand.
CAGATTACAATATAAATCTCAAAAATTACATCAAATTCTCCCACAATTACACATCCAAGTCTCCAATAATTACATGTCATAAGCGAAGCGGAAACGATTCCCAACTATACATAAAATGATTCCAAATCCAAATTGTACAAGATATAGGCCATCCATTCACATGAACAAGCACAACAAGTCCTTCCTTCGCCTTGAGCCCTGTGGAGGGGAATAAAATAGTTTTGGGGTGAGCTAGAAGCTCAGCGAGTAACCAGTAAAATCAGAAATCAAATATATTTCACAATAATGCATTTCGATCATTTCGATGATGTCATGATTCAGAGATCAAATATACGTTTATTGCTCTCATGAGCCGGTGAAATCATTGCACTTGAACACCCAACGTTCAAATAGATAATTTAACATTAACATTGAGAGGGAGCCCCTTTTGAGCTCCAGATAAACATGAACATAAACCATAAACAAGGTGGAGACGTTGGTGTCCAGCACTAGACTTTCCCAGAACTCATTGAAGCCAAATCATGTCATGAATCCACATGCAAGCACGCATGATATGCAATCGAATAAATAATGCAAGAAGCATTTCACAAGTACTTTGGAAATAGTTTAGGGTCACTCACATCCATGGCTCAGAAATCATCCATCATATAACATTGCCTTGCTCAAATCCAAGTCTTAGATCACAAACTCAATGCAAACAAGTCCTTTAAAAGTTCGGACAGCATTTCCCCTAAATTTGCTAACTTTTCCAGCCATCATGGCTTCATTATTTCCTCAGCCAGTCCCAAAGGTACACACACAACAACAAGTTCATCCAATAGCCATTCAGCAAGCTCCAAGTAGCACTAGTACAAGTCAAGCTAGGGAAAAGTCCGGAAATGAAAGTTAAGCTCAAAACCAGAAAAACAGTTTTGACGTCATTTTACGGTAATGGTACCAAAGGCGCTACGATTGTCAGATGAAGGTACAAGACCCACCGTTTCGAAGCTAAGAGACAGGGCTACAATATTACAGAAGGTCACTCAACCCGGCTTCGAGTGTAACCAGGTTAAAAATGCAAGAAACTACACCAGAACCGGAAAAACAGATTCACAGAACGCATTCTAACGGAAACATCATAAATCCGGCTATCCAAGCCCAAATCCAGAAATTCCAAAACCAGATGAAAGCTAAGAAACAGAGCTAAAATTCATCAGAAGACCTCAACAACCAATTCGGAAGCATTTCTGACCAAAACAACCAATTACAGAAGCAATTCTTACATTTGGATAAAACCAGGACAGCAAGGGTAATTTGGATTTTTCTCATTCTACACTACTCCGATTGACCTGAAATTTTGTAGGCACCTCTAAAATGTCATTCCCTACAAATTTCATGTTTTAAGCTAAGGCCAATTCGGCCTCTAACTAGGAGCTAAAAATTCAGGCAGAATGTTCCTTCACAAAACCTAATTTTCTGAAATTTCTTCCAAAACAGAAATTGATTGCAATTGACCACTTTTTCCACCTCATAGAGTCCTTAAACATCATTTCCAATCATCATATATAACCACACAACCATGTTCATATTAAAACAGAAAAATCCCCAAAAATTATAAAACTTCATCAAGTCAACCACAACTCAAGATATAATCCATCAAACCATCTCTTTAGCCATCACAAGTCACTAATTTAGCATAATCAAGAACAAAGAAAGGATTGCTAGACATGAACCTTGAAATATCAAGAAAGTTGATGGCTTAGTCCTTTGCCTTCTCTAATCACTCCACCACTATCTTCAATCTTCTTAAACAAGAGACTTTTGTGGAGGAATTCGAAAGTTTAACGGTTGATTCACAAGATTGAGCAAGAAATGGAGTTGGAGTTGAAGGCTTTCTTCTTGAATTTTTGCTCCAAGAGGTTCGGCCAAGACAAGCTTAAAATGGAGAGAAATTGGTCAATTTTTGAGGTTTAGTAAAGGTGATGCAAATTAGTCAAAGTCCAACTTTGAATAAGAATGTGACACATGTCACCTTTTTGGTTTAAAACTTATCTTTTTGTCTCTCCAATACAAATTTCTTAACACTTTGTAAAATAATATCACTTAATACAAAATTCCAACAAGTTGTCAGAAATATAATGCATTTACCGCACTTGCGGGTCCCACGTTCAAAATACGCTCTTAATTTCTCAAAAACTAACCGATACTAGAAAAATCATTTTAAAACTATCTTTGCGCATAAACTTTATTTGGGGAATTTTTTTCTAATCAAGAAAATGTAGAAAAGGCGGGCGATAAAAAAAATAAACCCTAGAAATTAATAAAATTTTTGGGTTCTCAAACTCATTTTTTTTTCGGGGCGTCACAAACTCCCCTCCTTAAAAGAATGTCGTCCTCGACATTCCATCTTGTACCAATCAAGTCGAAATATCCCGCAAGAATCACTAATATTGCAAACCAAACCCACAGTCCGGCATCCTAAACTTCAAGCCTAGGATACACTACCGAGATCTGAAACCTAAGCTCTGATACCAACTGTGACGGCCCCACCTCCCCTTAAGGGGAACCAGAGGGTTCGGCGGGTCGCCTGCCCAGCTCTCGCCGGGACTCAGTCGTTCACTACATTTCTCAAACAGATTACAATATAAATCTCAAAAATTACATCAAATTCTCCCACAATTACACATCCAAGTCTCCAATAATTACATGTCATAAGCGAAGCGGAAACGATTCCCAACTATACATAAAATGATTCCAAATCCAAATTGTACAAGATATAGGCCATCCATTCACATGAACAAGCACAACAAGTCCTTCCTTCGCCTTGAGCCCTGTGGAGGGGAATAAAATAGTTTTGGGGTGAGCTAGAAGCTCAGCGAGTAACCAGTAAAATCAGAAATCAAATATATTTCACAATAATGCATTTCGATCATTTCGATGATGTCATGATTCAGAGATCAAATATACGTTTATTGCTCTCATGAGCCGGTGAAATCATTGCACTTGAACACCCAACGTTCAAATAGATAATTTAACATTAACATTGAGAGGGAGCCCCTTTTGAGCTCCAGATAAACATGAACATAAACCATAAACAAGGTGGAGACGTTGGTGTCCAGCACTAGACTTTCCCAGAACTCATTGAAGCCAAATCATGTCATGAATCCACATGCAAGCACGCATGATATGCAATCGAATAAATAATGCAAGAAGCATTTCACAAGTACTTTGGAAATAGTTTAGGGTCACTCACATCCATGGCTCAGAAATCATCCATCATATAACATTGCCTTGCTCAAATCCAAGTCTTAGATCACAAACTCAATGCAAACAAGTCCTTTAAAAGTTCGGACAGCATTTCCCCTAAATTTGCTAACTTTTCCAGCCATCATGGCTTCATTATTTCCTCAGCCAGTCCCAAAGGTACACACACAACAACAAGTTCATCCAATAGCCATTCAGCAAGCTCCAAGTAGCACTAGTACAAGTCAAGCTAGGGAAAAGTCCGGAAATGAAAGTTAAGCTCAAAACCAGAAAAACAGTTTTGACGTCATTTTACGGTAATGGTACCAAAGGCGCTACGATTGTCAGATGAAGGTACAAGACCCACCGTTTCGAAGCTAAGAGACAGGGCTACAATATTACAGAAGGTCACTCAACCCGGCTTCGAGTGTAACCAGGTTAAAAATGCAAGAAACTACACCAGAACCGGAAAAACAGATTCACAGAACGCATTCTAACGGAAACATCATAAATCCGGCTATCCAAGCCCAAATCCAGAAATTCCAAAACCAGATGAAAGCTAAGAAACAGAGCTAAAATTCATCAGAAGACCTCAACAACCAATTCGGAAGCATTTCTGACCAAAACAACCAATTACAGAAGCAATTCTTACATTTGGATAAAACCAGGACAGCAAGGGTAATTTGGATTTTTCTCATTCTACACTACTCCGATTGACCTGAAATTTTGTAGGCACCTCTAAAATGTCATTCCCTACAAATTTCATGTTTTAAGCTAAGGCCAATTCGGCCTCTAACTAGGAGCTAAAAATTCAGGCAGAATGTTCCTTCACAAAACCTAATTTTCTGAAATTTCTTCCAAAACAGAAATTGATTGCAATTGACCACTTTTTCCACCTCATAGAGTCCTTAAACATCATTTCCAATCATCATATATAACCACACAACCATGTTCATATTAAAACAGAAAAATCCCCAAAAATTATAAAACTTCATCAAGTCAACCACAACTCAAGATATAATCCATCAAACCATCTCTTTAGCCATCACAAGTCACTAATTTAGCATAATCAAGAACAAAGAAAGGATTGCTAGACATGAACCTTGAAATATCAAGAAAGTTGATGGCTTAGTCCTTTGCCTTCTCTAATCACTCCACCACTATCTTCAATCTTCTTAAACAAGAGACTTTTGTGGAGGAATTCGAAAGTTTAACGGTTGATTCACAAGATTGAGCAAGAAATGGAGTTGGAGTTGAAGGCTTTCTTCTTGAATTTTTGCTCCAAGAGGTTCGGCCAAGACAAGCTTAAAATGGAGAGAAATTGGTCAATTTTTGAGGTTTAGTAAAGGTGATGCAAATTAGTCAAAGTCCAACTTTGAATAAGAATGTGACACATGTCACCTTTTTGGTTTAAAACTTATCTTTTTGTCTCTCCAATACAAATTTCTTAACACTTTGTAAAATAATATCACTTAATACAAAATTCCAACAAGTTGTCAGAAATATAATGCATTTACCGCACTTGCGGGTCCCACGTTCAAAATACGCTCTTAATTTCTCAAAAACTAACCGATACTAGAAAAATCATTTTAAAACTATCTTTGCGCATAAACTTTATTTGGGGAATTTTTTTCTAATCAAGAAAATGTAGAAAAGGCGGGCGATAAAAAAAATAAACCCTAGAAATTAATAAAATTTTTGGGTTCTCAAACTCATTTTTTTTTCGGGGCGTCACAAACTCCCCTCCTTAAAAGAATGTCGTCCTCGACATTCCATCTTGTACCAATCAAGTCGAAATATCCCGCAAGAATCACTAATATTGCAAACCAAACCCACAGTCCGGCATCCTAAACTTCAAGCCTAGGATACACTACCGAGATCTGAAACCTAAGCTCTGATACCAACTGTGACGGCCCCACCTCCCCTTAAGGGGAACCAGAGGGTTCGGCGGGTCGCCTGCCCAGCTCTCGCCGGGACTCAGTCGTTCACTACATTTCTCAAACAGATTACAATATAAATCTCAAAAATTACATCAAATTCTCCCACAATTACACATCCAAGTCTCCAATAATTACATGTCATAAGCGAAGCGGAAACGATTCCCAACTATACATAAAATGATTCCAAATCCAAATTGTACAAGATATAGGCCATCCATTCACATGAACAAGCACAACAAGTCCTTCCTTCGCCTTGAGCCCTGTGGAGGGGAATAAAATAGTTTTGGGGTGAGCTAGAAGCTCAGCGAGTAACCAGTAAAATCAGAAATCAAATATATTTCACAATAATGCATTTCGATCATTTCGATGATGTCATGATTCAGAGATCAAATATACGTTTATTGCTCTCATGAGCCGGTGAAATCATTGCACTTGAACACCCAACGTTCAAATAGATAATTTAACATTAACATTGAGAGGGAGCCCCTTTTGAGCTCCAGATAAACATGAACATAAACCATAAACAAGGTGGAGACGTTGGTGTCCAGCACTAGACTTTCCCAGAACTCATTGAAGCCAAATCATGTCATGAATCCACATGCAAGCACGCATGATATGCAATCGAATAAATAATGCAAGAAGCATTTCACAAGTACTTTGGAAATAGTTTAGGGTCACTCACATCCATGGCTCAGAAATCATCCATCATATAACATTGCCTTGCTCAAATCCAAGTCTTAGATCACAAACTCAATGCAAACAAGTCCTTTAAAAGTTCGGACAGCATTTCCCCTAAATTTGCTAACTTTTCCAGCCATCATGGCTTCATTATTTCCTCAGCCAGTCCCAAAGGTACACACACAACAACAAGTTCATCCAATAGCCATTCAGCAAGCTCCAAGTAGCACTAGTACAAGTCAAGCTAGGGAAAAGTCCGGAAATGAAAGTTAAGCTCAAAACCAGAAAAACAGTTTTGACGTCATTTTACGGTAATGGTACCAAAGGCGCTACGATTGTCAGATGAAGGTACAAGACCCACCGTTTCGAAGCTAAGAGACAGGGCTACAATATTACAGAAGGTCACTCAACCCGGCTTCGAGTGTAACCAGGTTAAAAATGCAAGAAACTACACCAGAACCGGAAAAACAGATTCACAGAACGCATTCTAACGGAAACATCATAAATCCGGCTATCCAAGCCCAAATCCAGAAATTCCAAAACCAGATGAAAGCTAAGAAACAGAGCTAAAATTCATCAGAAGACCTCAACAACCAATTCGGAAGCATTTCTGACCAAAACAACCAATTACAGAAGCAATTCTTACATTTGGATAAAACCAGGACAGCAAGGGTAATTTGGATTTTTCTCATTCTACACTACTCCGATTGACCTGAAATTTTGTAGGCACCTCTAAAATGTCATTCCCTACAAATTTCATGTTTTAAGCTAAGGCCAATTCGGCCTCTAACTAGGAGCTAAAAATTCAGGCAGAATGTTCCTTCACAAAACCTAATTTTCTGAAATTTCTTCCAAAACAGAAATTGATTGCAATTGACCACTTTTTCCACCTCATAGAGTCCTTAAACATCATTTCCAATCATCATATATAACCACACAACCATGTTCATATTAAAACAGAAAAATCCCCAAAAATTATAAAACTTCATCAAGTCAACCACAACTCAAGATATAATCCATCAAACCATCTCTTTAGCCATCACAAGTCACTAATTTAGCATAATCAAGAACAAAGAAAGGATTGCTAGACATGAACCTTGAAATATCAAGAAAGTTGATGGCTTAGTCCTTTGCCTTCTCTAATCACTCCACCACTATCTTCAATCTTCTTAAACAAGAGACTTTTGTGGAGGAATTCGAAAGTTTAACGGTTGATTCACAAGATTGAGCAAGAAATGGAGTTGGAGTTGAAGGCTTTCTTCTTGAATTTTTGCTCCAAGAGGTTCGGCCAAGACAAGCTTAAAATGGAGAGAAATTGGTCAATTTTTGAGGTTTAGTAAAGGTGATGCAAATTAGTCAAAGTCCAACTTTGAATAAGAATGTGACACATGTCACCTTTTTGGTTTAAAACTTATCTTTTTGTCTCTCCAATACAAATTTCTTAACACTTTGTAAAATAATATCACTTAATACAAAATTCCAACAAGTTGTCAGAAATATAATGCATTTACCGCACTTGCGGGTCCCACGTTCAAAATACGCTCTTAATTTCTCAAAAACTAACCGATACTAGAAAAATCATTTTAAAACTATCTTTGCGCATAAACTTTATTTGGGGAATTTTTTTCTAATCAAGAAAATGTAGAAAAGGCGGGCGATAAAAAAAATAAACCCTAGAAATTAATAAAATTTTTGGGTTCTCAAACTCATTTTTTTTTCGGGGCGTCACAAACTCCCCTCCTTAAAAGAATGTCGTCCTCGACATTCCATCTTGTACCAATCAAGTCGAAATATCCCGCAAGAATCACTAATATTGCAAACCAAACCCACAGTCCGGCATCCTAAACTTCAAGCCTAGGATACACTACCGAGATCTGAAACCTAAGCTCTGATACCAACTGTGACGGCCCCACCTCCCCTTAAGGGGAACCAGAGGGTTCGGCGGGTCGCCTGCCCAGCTCTCGCCGGGACTCAGTCGTTCACTACATTCCTCAAACAGATTACAATATAAATCTCAAAAATTACATCAAATTCTCCCACAATTACACATCCAAGTCTCCAATAATTACATGTCATAAGCGAAGCGGAAACGATTCCCAACTATACATAAAATGATTCCAAATCCATATTGTACAAGATATAGGCCATCCATTCACGTGAACAAGCACAACAAGTCCTTCCTTCGCCTTGGGCCCTGTGGAGGGGAATAAAATAGTTTTGGGGTGAGCTAGAAGCTCAGCGAGTAACCAGTAAAATCAGAAATCAAATATATTTCACAATAATGCATTTCGATCATTTCGATGATGTCATGATTCAGAGATCAAATATACGTTTATTGCTCTCATGAGCCGGTGAAATCATTGCACTTGAACACCCAACGTTCAAATAGATAATTTAACATTAACATTGAGAGGGAGCCCCTTTTGAGCTCCAGATAAACATGAACATAAACCATAAACAAGGTGGAGACGTTGGTGTCCAGCACTAGACTTTCCCAGAACTCATTGAAGCCAAATCATGTCATGAATCCACATGCAAGCACGCATGATATGCAATCGAATAAATAATGCAAGAAGCATTTCACAAGTACTTTGGAAATAGTTTAGGGTCACTCACATCCATGGCTCAGAAATCATCCATCATATAACATTGCCTTGCTCAAATCCAAGTCTTAGATCACAAACTCAATGCAAACAAGTCCTTTAAAAGTTCGGACAGCATTTCCCCTAAATTTGCTAACTTTTCCAGCCATCATGGCTTCATTATTTCCTCAGCCAGTCCCAAAGGTACACACACAACAACAAGTTCATCCAATAGCCATTCAGCAAGCTCCAAGTAGCACTAGTACAAGTCAAGCTAGGGAAAAGTCCGGAAATGAAAGTTAAGCTCAAAACCAGAAAAACAGTTTTGACGTCATTTTACGGTAATGGTACCAAAGGCGCTACGATTGTCAGATGAAGGTACAAGACCCACCGTTTCGAAGCTAAGAGACAGGGCTACAATATTACAGAAGGTCACTCAACCCGGCTTCGAGTGTAACCAGGTTAAAAATGCAAGAAACTACACCAGAACCGGAAAAACAGATTCACAGAACGCATTCTAACGGAAACATCATAAATCCGGCTATCCAAGCCCAAATCCAGAAATTCCAAAACCAGATGAAAGCTAAGAAACAGAGCTACAATTCATCAGAAGACCCCAACAACCAATTCGGAAGCATTCCTGACCAAAACAACCAATTACAGAAGCAATTCTTACATTTGGATAAAACCAGGACAGCAAGGGTAATTTGGATTTTTCTCATTCTACACTACTCCGATTGACCTGAAATTTTGTAGGCACCTCTAAAATGTCATTCCCTACAAATTTCATGTTTTAAGCTAAGGCCAATTCGGCCTCTAACTAGGAGCTAAAAATTCGGGCAGAATGTTCCTTCACAAAACCTAATTTTCTGAAATTTCTTCCAAAACAGAAATTGATTGCAATTGACCACTTTTTCCACCTCATAGAGTCCTTAAACATCATTTCCAATCATCATATATAACCACACAACCATGTTCATATTAAAACAGAAAAATCCCCAAAAATTATAAAACTTCATCAAGTCAACCACAACTCAAGATATAATCCATCAAACCATCTCTTTAGCCATCACAAGTCACTAATTTAGCATAATCAAGAACAAAGAAAGGATTGCTGGACATGAACCTTGAAATATCTAGAAATTTGATGGCTTAGTCCTTTGCCTTCTCTAATCACTCCACCACTACCTTCAATCTTCCTAAACAAGTGACTTTTGTAGAGGAATTTGAAAGTTTAACGGTTGATTCACAAGATTGAGCAAGAAATGGAGTTGGAGTTGAAGGCTTTCTTCTTGTATTTTTGCTCCAAGAGGTTCGGCCAAGACAAGCTTAAAATGGAGAGAAATTGGTCAATTTTTGAGGTTTAGTAAAGGTGATGCAAATTAGTCAAAGTCCAACTTTGAATAAGAAGGCGACACATGTCACCTTTTTGGTTTAAAACTTATCTTTTTGTCTCTCCAATACAAATATCTTAATACTTTGTAAAATAATATCACTTAATATAAAATTCCAACAAGTTGTCAAAAATATAATGCATTTACCGCACTTGCGGGTCCCACGTTCAAAATACGCTCTTAATTTCTCAAAAACTAACCGATACTAGAAAAATCATTTTAAAACTATCTTTGCTCACAAACTTTATCTGGGGAATTTTTTTCTAATCAAGAAAATGTAGAAAAGGCGGGCGATAAAAAAAAATAAACCCTAGAAATTAAGAAAATTTGCGGGTTCTCAAACTCATTTTTTTTTTCGGGGCGTCACAAACTCCCCTCCTTAAAAGAATGTCGTCCTCGACATTCCGTCTTGTACCAATCAAGTCGAAATATCCCGCAAGAATCACTAATATTGCAAACCAAACCCACAGTCCGGCATCCTAAACTTCAAGCCTAGGATACACTACCGAGATCTGAAACCTAAGCTCTGATACCAACTGTGACGGCCCCACCTCCCCTTAAGGGGAACCAGAGGGTTCGGCGGGTCGCCTGCCCAGCTCTCGCCGGGACTCAGTCGTTCACTACATTCCTCAAACAGATTACAATATAAATCTCAAAAATTACATCAAATTCTCCCACAATTACACATCCAAGTCTCCAATAATTACATGTCATAAGCGAAGCGGAAACGATTCCCAACTATACATAAAATGATTCCAAATCCATATTGTACAAGATATAGGCCATCCATTCACGTGAACAAGCACAACAAGTCCTTCCTTCGCCTTGGGCCCTGTGGAGGGGAATAAAATAGTTTTGGGGTGAGCTAGAAGCTCAGCGAGTAACCAGTAAAATCAGAAATCAAATATATTTCACAATAATGCATTTCGATCATTTCGATGATGTCATGATTCAGAGATCAAATATACGTTTATTGCTCTCATGAGCCGGTGAAATCATTGCACTTGAACACCCAACGTTCAAATAGATAATTTAACATTAACATTGAGAGGGAGCCCCTTTTGAGCTCCAGATAAACATGAACATAAACCATAAACAAGGTGGAGACGTTGGTGTCCAGCACTAGACTTTCCCAGAACTCATTGAAGCCAAATCATGTCATGAATCCACATGCAAGCACGCATGATATGCAATCGAATAAATAATGCAAGAAGCATTTCACAAGTACTTTGGAAATAGTTTAGGGTCACTCACATCCATGGCTCAGAAATCATCCATCATATAACATTGCCTTGCTCAAATCCAAGTCTTAGATCACAAACTCAATGCAAACAAGTCCTTTAAAAGTTCGGACAGCATTTCCCCTAAATTTGCTAACTTTTCCAGCCATCATGGCTTCATTATTTCCTCAGCCAGTCCCAAAGGTACACACACAACAACAAGTTCATCCAATAGCCATTCAGCAAGCTCCAAGTAGCACTAGTACAAGTCAAGCTAGGGAAAAGTCCGGAAATGAAAGTTAAGCTCAAAACCAGAAAAACAGTTTTGACGTCATTTTACGGTAATGGTACCAAAGGCGCTACGATTGTCAGATGAAGGTACAAGACCCACCGTTTCGAAGCTAAGAGACAGGGCTACAATATTACAGAAGGTCACTCAACCCGGCTTCGAGTGTAACCAGGTTAAAAATGCAAGAAACTACACCAGAACCGGAAAAACAGATTCACAGAACGCATTCTAACGGAAACATCATAAATCCGGCTATCCAAGCCCAAATCCAGAAATTCCAAAACCAGATGAAAGCTAAGAAACAGAGCTACAATTCATCAGAAGACCCCAACAACCAATTCGGAAGCATTCCTGACCAAAACAACCAATTACAGAAGCAATTCTTACATTTGGATAAAACCAGGACAGCAAGGGTAATTTGGATTTTTCTCATTCTACACTACTCCGATTGACCTGAAATTTTGTAGGCACCTCTAAAATGTCATTCCCTACAAATTTCATGTTTTAAGCTAAGGCCAATTCGGCCTCTAACTAGGAGCTAAAAATTCGGGCAGAATGTTCCTTCACAAAACCTAATTTTCTGAAATTTCTTCCAAAACAGAAATTGATTGCAATTGACCACTTTTTCCACCTCATAGAGTCCTTAAACATCATTTCCAATCATCATATATAACCACACAACCATGTTCATATTAAAACAGAAAAATCCCCAAAAATTATAAAACTTCATCAAGTCAACCACAACTCAAGATATAATCCATCAAACCATCTCTTTAGCCATCACAAGTCACTAATTTAGCATAATCAAGAACAAAGAAAGGATTGCTGGACATGAACCTTGAAATATCTAGAAATTTGATGGCTTAGTCCTTTGCCTTCTCTAATCACTCCACCACTACCTTCAATCTTCCTAAACAAGTGACTTTTGTAGAGGAATTTGAAAGTTTAACGGTTGATTCACAAGATTGAGCAAGAAATGGAGTTGGAGTTGAAGGCTTTCTTCTTGTATTTTTGCTCCAAGAGGTTCGGCCAAGACAAGCTTAAAATGGAGAGAAATTGGTCAATTTTTGAGGTTTAGTAAAGGTGATGCAAATTAGTCAAAGTCCAACTTTGAATAAGAAGGCGACACATGTCACCTTTTTGGTTTAAAACTTATCTTTTTGTCTCTCCAATACAAATATCTTAATACTTTGTAAAATAATATCACTTAATATAAAATTCCAACAAGTTGTCAAAAATATAATGCATTTACCGCACTTGCGGGTCCCACGTTCAAAATACGCTCTTAATTTCTCAAAAACTAACCGATACTAGAAAAATCATTTTAAAACTATCTTTGCTCACAAACTTTATCTGGGGAATTTTTTTCTAATCAAGAAAATGTAGAAAAGGCGGGCGATAAAAAAAAATAAACCCTAGAAATTAAGAAAATTTGCGGGTTCTCAAACTCATTTTTTTTTTCGGGGCGTCACAAACTCCCCTCCTTAAAAGAATGTCGTCCTCGACATTCCGTCTTGTACCAATCAAGTCGAAATATCCCGCAAGAATCACTAATATTGCAAACCAAACCCACAGTCCGGCATCCTAAACTTCAAGCCTAGGATACACTACCGAGATCTGAAACCTAAGCTCTGATACCAACTGTGACGGCCCCACCTCCCCTTAAGGGGAACCAGAGGGTTCGGCGGGTCGCCTGCCCAGCTCTCGCCGGGACTCAGTCGTTCACTACATTCCTCAAACAGATTACAATATAAATCTCAAAAATTACATCAAATTCTCCCACAATTACACATCCAAGTCTCCAATAATTACATGTCATAAGCGAAGCGGAAACGATTCCCAACTATACATAAAATGATTCCAAATCCAAATTGTACAAGATATAGGCCATCCATTCACGTGAACAAGCACAACAAGTCCTTCCTTCGCCTTGAGCCCTGTGGAGGGGAATAAAATAGGTTTGGGGTGAGTTAGAAGCTCAGCGAGTAACCAGTAAAATCAAAAATCAAATATATTTCACAATAATGCATTTCGATCATTTCGATGATGTCATGATTCAGAGATCAAATGTACGTTTATTACTCTCATGAGCCGGTGAAATCATTGCACTTGAACACCCAACGCTCAAATAGATCATTTAACATTAACATTGAGAGGGAGCCCCTTTTGAGCTCCAGATAAACATGAACATGAACCATAAACAAGGTGGATACGTTGGTGTCCAGCACTAGACTTTCCCAGAACTCATTGAAGCCAAATCATGTCATGAATCCACATGCAAGCACGCATGATATGCAATCGAATAAATAATGCAAGAAGCATTTCACAAGTATTTTGGAAATAGTTTAGGGTCACTCACATCCATGGCTCAGAAATCATCCATCATATAACATTGCCTTGCTCAAATCCAAGTCTTAGATCACAAACTCAATGCAAACAAGTCCTTTAAAAGTTCGGACAGCATTTCCCCTAAATTTGCTAACTTTTCCAGCCATCATGGCTTCATTATTCCCTCAGCCAGTCCCAAAGGTACACACAACAACAAGTTCATCCAATAGCCATTCAGCAAGCTCCAAGTAGCACTAGTACAAGTCAAGTTAGGGAAAAGTCCGGAAATGAAAGTTAAGCTCAAAATCAGAAAAACAGTTTTGACGTCATTTTACGGTAATGGTACCAAAGGCGCTACGATTGTCAGATGAAGGTACAAGACCCACCGTTTCGAAGCTAAGAGACAGGGCTACAATATTACAGAAGGTCACTGAACCCAGTTTCGAGTGTAACCAGGTTAAAAATGCAAGAAACTACACCAGAACCGGAAAAATAGATTCACAGAACGCATTCTAGCGGAAAAATCATAAATCAGGCTATCCAAGTCCAAATCCAGAAATTCCAAAACCAGTTGAAAGATAATAAACAGAGCTACAATTCATCAGAAGACCTCAACAACCAATTCGGAAGCATTCCTGACCAAAACAACCAATTACAGAAGCAATTCTTACATTCGGATGAAACCAGGACAGCAAGGGTAATTTCGACTTTTCTCATTCCACACTACTCCGATTGACCTGCAATTTTGTAGGCACCTCTAAAATGTCATTCCCTACAAATTTGATGTTTTACGCTAATGCCAATTCGGCCTCTAACTAGGAGCTAAAAATTCGGACAGAATGTTCCTTCACAAAACCTAATTTTCTGAAATTTCTTCCAAAACAAAAATTGATTGCAATTGACCACTTTTTCCACCTCATAGAGTCCTTAACATCATTTCCAATCATCATATATAACCACACAACCATGTTCATATTAAAACAGAAAAATCCCAAAAAATTATAAAATTTCATCAAGTCAACCACAACTCAAGATATAATCCATCAAACCATCTCTTTAGCCATCACAAGTCACTAATTTAGCATAATCAAGAACAAAGAAAGGATTGCTGGACATGAACCTTGAAATATCTAGAAATTTGATGGCTTAGTCCTTTGCCTTCTCTAATCACTCCACCACTACCTTCAATCTTCCTAAACAAGTGACTTTTGTGGAGGAATTTGAAAGTTTAACGGTTGATTCACAAGATTGAGCAAGAAATGGAGTTGGAGTTGAAGGCTTTCTTCTTGTATTTTTGCTCCAAGAGGTTCGGCCCAGACAAGCTTAAAATGGAGAGAAATTGGTCAATTTTTGAGGTTTAGTAAAGGTGATGCAAATTAGTCAAAGTCCAACTTTGAATAAGAAGGCGACACATGTCACCTTTTTGGTTTAAAACTTATCTTTTTGTCTCTCCAATACAAATATCTTAATACTTTGTAAAATAATATCACTTAATATAAAATTCCAACAAGTTGTCAAAAATATAATGCATTTACCGCACTTGCGGGTCCCACGTTCAAAATACGCTCTTAATTTCTCAAAAACTAACCGATACTAAAAAAATCATTTTAAAACTATCATTGCTCATAAACATTATCTGGGGAATTTTTTTCTAATCAAGAAAATGTAGAAAAGGCGGGCGATAAAAAAAAATAAACCCTAGAAATTAAGAAAATTTGCGGGTTCTCAAACTCATTTTTTTTTTCGGGGCGTCACAAACTCCCCTCCTTAAAAGAATGTCGTCCTCGACATTCCATCTTGTACCAATCAAGTCGAAATATCCCGCAAGAATCACTAATATTGCAAACCAAACCCACAGTCCGGCATCCTAAACTTCAAGCCTAGGATACACTACCGAGATCTGAAACCTAAACTCTGATACCAACTGTGACGGCCCCACCTCCCCTTAAGGGGAACCAGAGGGTTCGGCGGGTCGCCTGCCCAGCTCTCGCCGGGACTCAGTCGTTCACTACATTCCTCAAACAGATTACAATATAAATCTCAAAAATTATATCAAATTCTCCCACAATTACACATCCAAGTCTCCAATAATTACATGTCATAAGCGAAGCGGAAACGATTCCCAACTATACATAAAATGATTCCAAATCCAAATTGTACAAGATATAGGCCATCCATTCACGTGAACAAGCACAACAAGTCCTTCCTTCGCCTTGAGCCCTGTGGAGGGGAATAAAATAGGTTTGGGGTGAGTTAGAAGCTCAGCGAGTAACCAGTAAAATCAGAAATCACATATATTTCACAATAATGCATTTCGATCATTTCGATGATGTCATGATTCAGAGATCAAATGTACGTTTATTGCTCTCATGAGCCGGTGAAATCATTGCACTTGAACACCCAACGCTCAAATAGATCATTTAACATTAACATTGAGAGGGAGCCCCTTTTGAGCTCCAGATAAACATGAACATGAACCATAAACAAGGTGGAGACGTTGGTGTCCAGCACTAGACTTTCCCAGAACTCATTGAAGCCAAATCATGTCATGAATCCACATGCAAGCACGCATGATATGCAATCGAATAAATAATGCAAGAAGCATTTCACAAGTACTTTGGAAATAGTTTAGGGTCACTCACATCCATGGCTCAGAAATCATCCATCATATAACATTGCCTTGCTCAAATCCAAGTTTTAGATCACAAACTCAATGCAAACAAGTCCTTTAAAAGTTCGGACAGCATTTCCCCTAAATTTGCTAACTTTTCCAGCCATCATGGCTTCATTATTTCCTCAGCCAGTCCCAAAGGTACACACACAACAACAAGTTCATCCAATAGCCATTCAGCAAGCTCCAAGTAGCACTAGTACAAGTCAAGCTAGGGAAAAGTCCGGAAATGAAAGTTAAGCTCAAAACCAGAAAAACAGTTTTGACGTCATTTTACGGTAATGGTACCAAAGGCGCTACGATTGTCAGATGAAGGTACAAGACCCACCGTTTTGAAGCTAAGAGACAGGGCTACAATATTACAGAAGGTCACTCAACCCAGTTTCGAGTGTAACCCGGTTAAAAATGCAAGAAACTATACCAGAACCGGAAAAACAGATTCACAGAACGCATTCTAGCGGAAACATCATAAATCAGGCTATCCAAGTCCAAATCTAGAAACTCCAAAACCAGATGAAAGCTAAGAAATAGAGCTACAATTCATAAGAAGACCTCAATAACCAATTCGGAAGCATTCCTGACCAAAACAACCAATTACAGAAGCAATTCTTACATTCGGATAAAACCAGGACAGCAAGGGTAATTTCGATTTTTCTCATTCTACACTACTCCGATTGACCTGAAATTTTGTAGGCACCTCTAAAATGTCATTCCCTACAAATTTCATGTTTTAAGCTAAGGCCAATTCAGCCTCTAACTAGGAGCTAAAAATTCGGACAGAATGTTCCTTCACAAAACCTAATTTTCTGAAATTTCTTTCAAAACAGAAATTGATTGTAATTGACCACTTTTTCCACCTCATAGAGTCCTTAAACATCATTTTCAATCATCATATATAACCACACAACCATGTTCATATTAAAACAGAAAAATCCCCAAAAATTATAAAACTTCATCAAGTCAACCACAACACAAGATATAATCCATCAAACCATCTCTTTAGCCATCACAAGTCACTAATTTAACATAATCAAGAACAAAGAAAGGATTGCTGGACATGAACCTTGAAATATCTAGAAATTTGATGGCTTAGTCCTTTGCCTTCTCTAATCACTCCACCACTACCTTCAATCTTCCTAAACAAGTGACTTTTGTGGAGGAATTTGAAAGTTTAACGGTTGATTCACAAGATTGAGCAAGAAATGGAATTGGAGTTGAAGGCTTTCTTCTTGTATTTTTGCTCCAAGAGGTTCGGCCAAGACAAGCTTAAAATGGAGAGAAATTGGTCTATTTTTGAGGTTTAGTAAATGTGATGCAAATTAGTCAAAGTCCAATTTTGAATAAGAAGGTGACACATGTCACTTTTTTTGTTTAAAACTTATCTTTTTGTCTCTCCAATACAAATATCTTAATACTTTGTAAAATAATATCACTAAATACAAAATTCCAACAAGTTGTCAAAAATATAATGCATTTACCGCACTTGCGGGTCCCACGTTCAAAATACGCTCTTAATTTCTCAAAAACTAACCGATATTAGAAAAATCATTTTAAAACTATCTTTGCTCATAAACTTTATCTGGGAAATTTTTTTCTAATCAAGAAAATGTAGAAAAGGCGGGCGATAAAAAAAAATAAACCCTAGAAATTAAGAAAATTTCGGGTTCTCAAACTCATTTTTTTTTTCGGGGCGTCACAAACTCCCCTCCTTAAAAGAATGTTGTCCTCGACATTCCATCTTGTACCAATCAAGTCGAAATATCCCGCAAGAATCACTAATATTGCAAACCAAACCCACAGTCCGGCATCCTAAACTTCAAGGTTAGGATACACTACCGAGATCTGAAGCCTAAGCTCTGATACCAACTGTGACGGCCCCACCTCCCCTTAAGGGGAACCAGAGGGTTCGGCGGGTCGCCTGTCCAGCTCTCGCCGGGACACAGTCGTTCACTACATTCCTCAAACAGATTACAATATAAATCTCAAAAATTACATCAAATTCTCCCACAATTACATATCCAAGTCTCCAATAATTACATGTCATAAGCGAAGCGGAAACGATTCCCAACTATACATAAAATGATTCCAAATCCAAATTGTACAAGATATAGGCCATCCATTCACGTGAACAAGCACAACAAGTCCTTCCTTCGCCTTGAGCCCTGTGGAGGGGAATAAAATAGTTTTGGGGTGAGTTAGAAGCTCAGCGAGTAACCAGTAAAATCAGAAATCAAATATATTTCACAATAATGCATTTCGATCATTTCGATGATGTCATGATTCAGAGATCAAATGTACGTTTATTGCTCTCATGAGCCGGTGAAATCATTGCACTTGAACATCCAACGCTCAAATAGATCATTTAACATTAACATTGAGAGGGAGCCCCTTTTGAGCTCCAGATAAACATGAACATGAACCATAAACAAGGTGGAGACGTTGGTGTCCAGCACTAGACTTTCCCAGAACTCATTGAAGCCAAATCATGTCATGAATCCACATGCAAGCACGCATGATATGCAATCGAATAAATAATGCAAGAAGCATTTCACAAGTATTTTGGAAATAGTTTAGGGTCACTCACATCCATGGCTCAGAAATCATCCATCATATAACATTGCCTTGCTCAAATCCAAGTCTTAGATCACAAACTCAATGCAAACAAGTCCTTTAAAAGTTCGGACAGCATTTCCCCTAAATTTGCTAACTTTTCCAGCCATCATGGCTTCATTATTTCCTCAGCCAGTCCCAAAGGTACACACACAACAACAAGTTCATCCAATAGCCATTCAGCAAGCTCCAAGTAGCACTAGTACAAGTCAAGCTAGGGAAAAGTCCGGAAATGAAAGTTAAGCTCAAAACCAGAAAAACAGTTTTGATGTCATTTTACGGTAATGGTACCAAAGGCTCTACGATTGTCAGATGAAGGTACAAGACCCACCGTTTTGAAGCTAAGAGACAGGGCTACAATATTACAGAAGGTCACTCAACCCAGTTTCGAGTGTAACCCGGTTAAAAATGCAAGAAACTACACCAGAACCGGAAAAATAGATTCACAGAACGCATTCTAGCGGAAATATCATAAATCAGGCTGTCCAAATCCAGAAACTCCAAAACCAGATGAAAGCTAAGAAATAGAGCTACAATTCATCAGAAGACCTCAATAACCAATTCGGAAGCATTCCTGACCAAAACAACCAATTACAGAAGCAATTCTTACATTCGGATAAAACCAGGACAGCAAGGGTAATTTCGATTTTTCTCATTCTACACTACTCCGATTGACCTGAAATTTTGTAGGCACCTCTAAAATGTCATTCCCTACGAATTTCATGTTTTAAGCTAAGGCCAATTCAGCCTCTAACTAGGAGCTAAAAATTCGGACAGAATGTTCCTTCACAAAACCTAATTTTCTGAAATTTCTTCCAAAACAGAAATTGATTGCAATTGACCACTTTTTCCACCTCATAGAGTCCTTAAACATCATTTACAATCATCATATATAACTACACAATCATGTTCATATTAAAACAGAAAAATCCCCAAAAATTATAAAACTTCATCAAGTCAACCACAACTCAAGATATAATCCATCAAACCATCTCTTTAGCCATCACAAGTCACTAATTTAACATAATCAAGAACAAAGAAAGGATTGCTGGACTTGAACCTTGAAATATCTAGAAATTTGATAGCTTAGTCCTTTGCCTTCTCTAATCACTCCACCACTACCTTCAATCTTCCTAAACAAGTGACTTTTGTGGAGGAATTTGAAAGTTTAACGGTTGATTCACAAGATTGAGCAAGAAATGGAGTTGGAGTTGAAGGCTTTCTTCTTGTATTTTTGCTCCAAGAGGTTCGGCCAAGACAAGCTTAAAATGGAGAGAAATTGGTCAATTTTTGAGGTTTAGTAAAGGTGATGCAAATTAGTCAAAGTCCAACTTTGAATAAGAAGGTGACACATGTCACCTTTTTGGTTTAAAACTTATCTTTTTGTCTCTCCAATACAAATTTCTTAACACTTTGTAAAATAATATCACTTAATACAAAATTCCAACAAGTTGTCAGAAATATAATGCATTTACCGCACTTGCGGGTCCCACGTTCAAAATACGCTCTTAATTTCTCAAAAACTAACTGATACTAGAAAAATCATTTTAAAACTATCATTGCTCATAAACTTTATCTGGGGAATTTTTTTCTAGTCAAGAAAATGTAGAAAAGGCGGGCGATAAAAAAAAATAAACCCTAGAAATTAAGAAAATTTCCGGGTTCTCAAACTCATTTTTTTTTCGGGGCGTCACAAACTCCCCTCCTTAAAAGAATGTCGTCCTCGACATTCCATCTTGTACCAATCAAGTCGAAATATCCCGCAAGAATCACTAATATTGCAAACCAAACCCACAGTCCGGCATCCTAAATTTCAAGCCTAGGATACACTACCGAGATCTGAAGCCTAAACTCTGATACCAACTGTGACGGCCCCACCTCCCCCTAAGGGGAACCAGAGGGTTCGGCGGGTCGCCTGCCCAGCTCTTGCCGGGACTCAGTCGTTCACTACATTCCTCAAACAGATTACAATATAAATCTCAAAAATTACATCAAATTCTCCCACAATTACACATCCAAGTCTCCAATAATTACATGTCATAAGCGAAGCGGAAACGATTCCCAACTATACATAAAATGATTCCAAATCCAAATTGTACAAGATATAGGCCATCCATTCACGTGAACAAGCACAACAAGTCCTTCCTTCGCCTTGAGCCCTGTGGAGGGGAATAAAATAGTTTTGGGGTGAGTTAGAAGCTCAGCGAGTAACCAGTAAAATCAGAAATCAAATATATTTCACAATAATGCATTTCGATCATTTCGATGATGTCATGATTCAGAGATCAAATGTACGTTTATTGCTCTCATGAGCCGGTGAAATCATTGCACTTGAACACCCAACGCTCAAATAGATCATTTAACATTAACATTGAGAGGGAGCCCTTTTGAGCTCCAGATAAACATGAACATGAACCATAAACAAGGTGGAGACGTTGGTGTCCAGCACTAGACTTTCCCAGAACTCATTGAAGCCAAATCATGTCATGAATCCACATGCAAGCACGCATGATATGCAATCGAATAAATAATGCAAGAAGCATTTCACAAGTACTTTGGAAATAGTTTAGGGTCACTCACATCCATGGCTCAGAAATCATCCATCATATAACATTCACTTGCTCAAATCCAAGTCTTAGATCACAAACTCAATGCAAACAAGTCCTTTAAAAGTTCGTACAGCATTTCCCCTAAATTTGCTAACTTTTCCAGCCATCATGGCTTCATTATTTCCTCAGCCAGTCCCAAAGGTACAAACACAACAACAAGTTCATCCAATAGCCATTCAGCAAGCTCCAAGTAGTACTAGTACAAGTCAAGCTAGGCAAAAGTCCGGAAATGAAAGTTAAGCTCAAAACCAGAAAAATAGTTTTGACTTCATTTTACGGTAATGGTACCAAAGGAGCTACGATTGTCGGATAAAGGTACAAGACCCATCGTTTCGAAGCTAAGAGACAGGGCTACAATATTACAGAAGGCCACTCAACCCAGTTTCGAGTGTAACCTGGTTAAAAATGTAAGAAAGTACACCAGAACCGGAAAAACAGATTCACAGAACGCATTCTAGCGGAAACATCATAAATCAGGCTATCCAAGTCCAAATCCAGAAATTCTAAAACCAGATGAAAGCTAAGAAACCAAGCTACAATTAATCAGAAGACCTCAATAACCAATTCGGAAGCATTCCTGACCAAAAAAACCAATTACAGAAGCAATTCTTACATACGGATAAAACCCGGACAGCAAGGATAATTTCGATTTTTCTCATTCTACACTACTTCGATTGACCTGAAATTTTGTAGGCACCTCTAAAATGTCATTCCCTACAAATTTCATGTTTTAAGCTAAGGCCAATTCAGCCTCTATTTAGGAGCTAAAAATTCGGTCAGAATTTCCTTCACAAAACCTAATTTTCTGAAATTTCGTCCAAAACAGAAATTGATTGCAATTGACCACTTTTTCCACCTCATAGAGTCCTTAAACATCATTTCCAATCATCATATATAACCACACAACCATGTTCATATTAAAACAGAAAAATCTCCAAAAATTATAAAACTTCATCAAGTCAACCACAACTCAAGATATAATCCATCAAACCATCTCTTTAGCCATCACAAGTCACTAATTTAGCATAATCAAGAACAAAGAAAGGATTGCTAGACATGAACCTTGAAATATCAAGAAAGTTGATGGCTTAGTCCTTTGCCTTCTCTAATCACTCCACCACTACCTTCAATCTTCCTAAACAAGTGACTTTTGTGGAGGAATTTGAAAGTTTAACGGTTGATTCACAAGATTGAGCAAGAAATGGAGTTGGAGTTGAAGGCTTTCTTCTTGTATTTTTGCTCCAAGAGGTTCGGCCAAGACAAGCTTAAAATGGAGAGAAATTGGTCAATTTTTGAGGTTTAGTAAATGTGATGCAAATTAGTCAAAGTCCAACTTTGAATAAGAAGGCGACACATGTCACCTTTTTGGTTTAAAACTTATCTTTTTGTCTCTCCAATACAAATATCTTAATACTTTGTAAAATAATATCACTTTGTAACGGCCCCACCTCCCCCTAAGGCGAACCAGAGGGTTCGGCGGACCGGCTGCCCAACTCTCGCCGGGACTCAGTCGCTCACTACAGTTCTCAACCCAATTACAATATAAATCTCAAAATTACATCAAATTCTCCAATGATTACATATTACAAATGCAGCGGAAACTGATTCCAATCGTGGAACATATACTTACATCCATATCAATTTCAAATATTTACAAAAGACCAACTCATACATAAAATAGATCCAAACTCAAACTGTACACGATATAAGCCATCAGTCACGTGAATAAGCACTCCAAGCTTTCCTTCGCCTTGAGCCCTGTGGGGGGGAAATAAAACATTTTTGGGGTGAGCTAGAAGCTCAGCGAGTAACCATTAAAATCAGTAATCAAATCGGTTTCACAATAGTTCATTTCAATGATGTCATGAATCAAATGATAAGTCCAGAAACAATTACCTCATTTGCAAAACAGTAAATATGGATTATCAATAATTCAAGAAACATTTACAATGGAAAGCGATAGTAACATTCATGAAAGGATACATTCATTCTCCTGACATTTCCTCGCTCATTTGGTCATTCATTTCATTTCATTCACCCCGTCCCTGGCTTTTGGCCAGGCTCCACCAACCTACATAGGTAATACTCGAGTATACCAAACGTTCACCCAAGTTCCTAATCGCCTGACCGAGTCCGCTTCTGGCTCAAGACGACCGGTAACAAGGGGCAATGGCCAGTTCAGCCCAAAAGGCTTACATTCATGCGCAAGTAACATTTCAATCGAAAATTTCACATTTAGCGAAGTCGAGTGCGATAAAGTACACACTCGCCTCGAAAACTCGTTTTGGAAATCATTATAAGCGCTTAACACGTTATCAACCAAAATACAAGTCATGAAGTCAAGAAATATAGCAAACAAGGCACACTCACATGCCAACACGCATGATATGCAGGAAAACATTTCAAAAGTAACTTTGGAAACAGTTCAAAAGTAAATAATGTAAGAAACGGTTCATAAATAACTTTAGAAGTAGTTTGAGGTTACTCACCTCCACGGCTCAGAAATCATCCATCACATAACATTGCCTTGCTCAAATCCAAGTCTTAGATCACAAACTCAATGCAAACAAGTCCTTTAAAACTTCGGATAGCACTTCCCCTAAATTTGCTTACTTTCCCAGCCATCATGGCTTCATTATTTCTTCAGCCAGTCCCAAAGTCACACAAATAAGTTCATCTAATATCCATTCAGCAAGCTCCAAGCAGTACAAAGACAAGTCAAGCTAGGGAAAAAGTCCGGAAATGAAGGTTAATCTCAAAACCAGAAAAATAGTTTTGACGTCATTTTGCGGTAATGGTACCAAAGGCGCTACGATTGTCGGATGGGGGTGTAAGACCCACCGTTTCGAAGCTAAGAACCAGGGCTACAACAATGTAGAAGGTCACTCAGTCCAGTTCCTAGCACAACTAGGTCAAATATGCCAAAAATACCAAACCAGAACCACTAAAACAGGTTCACAAATCACACAATGCTGTAATGAGTACAAATCGGTCTATACAGGTCCAAATGCATTGATTCCAAAGGCATATGGAAGCTAAGACATCCAGCTACATTTCATCAGAAGACACCAACATCCAAATCCAAAGCAATTCCAGTCAAAATGGCCAATTACAAGTGCAGTTTTCGCATTCTGATCAACCCAGAACAGCAACAGTAAAAACGCCATATCTCACTCTACACTAATTCAAATGACCTGAAATTTTGCAGGCACCTCAAACACATCAATACCTACAACTTTCATTTTTTAAGCCAAGGCCAATTGGGCCTCTAACATGGTGCAATAAATTCGGGCAGAATGTAGCTTCATGAACCCTAACTTTCCAAAATTTATTCCAAATCCAAAATTGGTTGCAAATATCAATCATTTCCATCCACTAGAGTCATAACCCCTCATTATCAATCATCATAAACAACCACAACACCATAATCCAATTAAACCAGAAAAATCATCAATAAAATCAAAACTTCACCAAATCACTTCAAACTAAGATAAAACCAGAAATTTCAGCACTTTAATCACTACTAATCATATCTTAAGCATCAATAGGTGTAGGTGGAAGTTTAAGCTTCACTTACCAAGTAAACAAGAGAGGGGAAGATGTTGGACACCTTAGCTCTTCCAAAAAACTTCACTAAAGCACTCACTATCACTAAAAGGAAAGATTGTATGGAGTAAAAACTAATTCAAACCCTTGGTTTGGTTGATTTGAGCTAATTGGGAGCTTGAAAATTGAAGAAGCTTTCTTCCTTCTTGAGCTAAGAGGGCCGGCCAACAAGAGGTGAAAAATGGTGATTTTTGGGCAATTTTTGAAGATATTTACTCAAATGGGTCAAAAGTCAAAAAGGTGAATAGTAACTCTTAAGTTAAAACCAATGTAGTGGTGACACTTGTCACCTTCATAAATGCAATCTTATCTTTCTCTTTCCTCTCACATCAATCAAATCTCACTCTCTACTTATCTTTTAACACCCGATAAATTTTACACAGTATCCGGAACTTAACCTTATTGGCCGAATTTTTCCGAACTTTTCGCACTAGTGGGTCCCACGTCCATTATACACTCTTAATTTTCCAAAAACTCTCCAAGGCTAGAAAAAACATCTAAAAACTATAATTACTCATAAAAAATTCCTCAGGAAAATTTCCTAAGCCAGGAAATGCAGAAAACATGCTATTAAAGGAAATAAAACCCTCGGAAAAGATTAGGGTTTTTACGGGTTCTCACACTCATACTTTTCGGGGCATCACACACTTAATATAAAATTCCAACAAGTTGTCAAAAATATAATGCATTTACCGCACTTGCGGGTCCCACGTTCAAAATACGCTCTTAATTTCTCAAAAACTAACCGATACTAAAAAAATCATTTTAAAACTATCTTTGCTCATAAACTTTATCTGGGGAATTTTTTTCTAATCAAGAAAATGTAGAAAAGGTGGGCGATAAAAAAAAATAAACCCTAGAAATTAAGAAAATTTCGGGTTCTCAAACTCATTTTTTTTTTCGGGGCGTCACAAACTCCCCTCCTTAAAAGAATGTCGTCCTCGACATTCCATCTTGTACCAATCAAGTCGAAATATCCCGCAAGAATCACTAATATTGCAAACCAAACCCACAGTCCGGCATCCTAAACTTCAAGGTTAGGATACACTACCGAGATCTGAAGCCTAAGCTCTGATACCAACTGTGACGGCCCCACCTCCCCTTAAGGGGAACCAGAGGGTTCGGCGGGTCGCCTGCCCAACTCTCGCCGGGACTCAGTCGTTCACTACATTCCTGAAACAGATTACATTATAAATCTCAAAAATTACATCAAATTCTCCCACAATTACATATCCAAGTCTCCAATAATTACATGTCATAAGCGAAGCGGAAACGATTCCCAACTATACATAAAATGATTCCAAATCCAAATTGTACAAGATATAGGCCATCCATTCACGTGAACAAGCACAACAAGTCCTTCCTTCGCCTTGAGCCCTGTGGAGGGGAATAAAATAGTTTTGGGGTGAGTTAGAAGCTCAGCGAGTAACCAGTAAAATCAGAAATCAAATATATTTCACAATAATGCATTTCGATCATTTCGATGATGTCATGATTCAGAGATCAAATGTACGTTTATTGCTCTCATGAGCCGGTGAAATCATTGCACTTGAACACCCAACGCTCAAATAGATCATTTAACATTAACAGTGAGAGGGAGCCCCATTTGAGCTCCAGATAAACATGAACATGAACCATAAACAAGGTGGAGACGTTGGTGTCCAGCACTAGACTTTCCCAGAACTCATTGAAGCCAAATCATGTCATGAATCCACATGCAAGCACGCATGATATGCAATCGAATAAATAATGCAAGAAGCATTTCACAAGTACTTTGGAAATAGTTTAGGGTCACTCACATCCATGGCTCAGAAATCATCCATCATATAACATTGCCTTGCTCAAATCCAAGTCTTAGATCACAAACTCAATGCAAACAAGTCCTTTAAAAGTTCGGACAGCATTTCCCCTAAATTTGCTAACTTTTCCAGCCATCATGGCTTCATTATTTCCTCAGCCAGTCCCAAAGGTACAAACTCAACAACAAGTTCATCCAATAGCCATTCAGCAAGCTCCAAGTAGTACTAGTACAAGTCAAGCTAGGCAAAAGTCCGGAAATGAAAGTTAAGCTCAAAACCAAAAAAACAGTTTTGACGTCATTTTACGGTAATGGTACCAAAGGCGCTACGATTGTCGGATGAAGGTACAAGAGCCACCGTTTCGAAGCTAAGAGATAGGGTTACAATATTATAGAAGGTCACTCAACCCAGTTTTGAGTGTAACCAGGTTAAAAATGCAAGAAACTACACCAGAATCGGAAAAACAGATTCACAGAACGCATTCTAGCGGAAACATCATAAATTAGGCTATCCAAGTCCAAATCCAGAAATTCCAAAACCAAATGAAAGCTAAGAAACAGAGCTACAATTCATCAGAAGACCTCAACAACCAATTCGGAAGCATTTCTGACCAAAACAACCAATTACAGAAGCAATTCTTACATTTGGATAAAACCAGGACAGCAAGGGTAATTTTGATTTTTCTCATTCTACACTGCTCCGATTGACCTGAAATTTTGTAGGCACCTCTAAAATGTCATTCCCTACAAATTTTATGTTTTAAGCTAAGGCCAATTCGGTCTCTAAATAGGAGCTAAAAATTCAGGCAAAATGTTCCTTCACAAAACCTAATTTTCTGAAATTTCTTCCAAAAAAAAAAATTGATTGCAATTGACCACTTTTTCCACCTCATAGAGTCCTTAAACATTATTTCCAATCATCATATATAACCACACAACCATGTTCTTATTAAAACAGAAAAATCCCCAAAAATTATAAAATTTCATCAAGTCAACCACAACTCAAGATATAATCCATCAAACCATCTCTTTAGCCATCACTAGTCACTAATTTAGCATAATCAAGAACAAAGAAAGGATTGCTAGACATGAACCTTGAAATATCAAGAAAGTTGATGGTTTAGTCCTTTGCCTTCTCTAATCACTCCACCACTACCTTCAATCTTCCTAAACAAGTAACTTTTGTGGAGGAATTTGAAAGTTTAACGGTTGATTCACAAGATTGAGCAAGAAATGGAGTTGGAGTTGAAGGCTTTCTTCTTGTATTTTTGCTCCAAGAGGTTCGGCCAAGACAAGCTTAAAATGGAGAGAAATTGGTCAATTTTTGAGGTTTAGTAAAGGTGATGCAAATTAGTCAAAGTCTAACTTTGAATAAGAAGGTGACACATGTCACCTTTTTGGTTTAAAACTTATCTTTCTGTCTCTCCAATACAAATATCTTAACACTTTGTAAAATAATATCACGTAATACAAAATTTCAACAAGTTGTCAAAAATATAATGCATTTACCGCACTTGCGGGTCCCACGTTCAAAATACGCTCTTAATTTCTCAAAAACTAACCGATACTAGAAAAATCATTTTAAAACTATCTTTGCTCATAAAATTTATCTGGGGAATTTTTTTCTAATGCAGAAAATGCGGGCAATAAAAAAAATAAACCCTAGAAATTAAGAAAATTTCCGGGTTCTCAAACTCATTTTTTTTTCGAGGCGTCACAAAAACCAAAGAGTAGATCCTAAGGAGGGTCCTTATACAAATCACCAAAACTAAAACAAACATCCTAATTGTCCAACTATTACATGCAATTCTAACTATACTAGTGTATGTGTCAAAAGTCCCCGCGTCGGCCCCTGCTAAGGAAAACAAAAGAAAAGGGGTAAGCTATATGCTTAGTAAGTAAACAGGGGCAACAGTGTAAATCTCACATATGTAAGAGTAAAGCAAAAGCAGAAAAATGACATCACATAATAAGGATACGGGTGGCTTCAAAGCCAAATCATGTGCCATGTATGATCTCCTGCCGACACTCCGTCGACCACAAATAATGGTCCGTAGAACTCCACTTGTTCTCCCACCGTACACCTTATTACCCTCTCTGGCCAGACACCTCACAAACTTGCTCGAGCGAACGAAATTGAGCTTGGTTCACAAGCTCGGATCACAAACTTGGTCCACATACTAGGTGAACCGGATTCACAAACTTGGTGACCTCAAACCAGGTTGGACTGACATCGACCAATCCCTAACAGGCTCGAATAGTCCATCTAGGTATTGAAATCGGGCCCCAAACTCACAAACTTCACAAAATTATTCAAAAGTCCCCCTCGAGCCACAAGCTCAAGGGTTTTAGTTCCAAAATTGCTCATATACACAAGCCATGTACAAATATGTGCGCAAGTTAGGGTTTAGGTCGAGTGCAATAAAGTACACCCTCGACTAGATACCCTCTTCATACATATCGAAACACATAAGCAACTAACACACAAGAGCGGCCTGAATACTTACCCAACGAACAAAAGAGCAGAAGTACGAAATTCGTGCCGCGAGGAGTAGCTAGTAGGCCCCAACGGCTCCACCTAGCTCACCAACGTCTGAAATAGAAGATTGTGTCAGAATATCTCACAAACAGCTACTAACATATTTAAAACAAGCAAAACGGCAAAATCGGCACATACGAGTGCGGAAACGGCATACGGAATCGGAAATGGTAACCCAATCGCTTTGCCGTCAAAACTGTTTTGAATACAATCGAAGCTACGAGTGTCAGATCAAGGTATATGAGGTACCGTTACGAAGCTAAGAGAAAGGGCTACAATTTTCATGAAGACACCTAAGTCCGGATCTGAACAGAAATAGGTCGAAATTATGGAAAATCGTTCCAGAAATTCGCACTTTAGAGTGACGGACAGGGTATGTTTGCTGGACCATAACTCCCAGCTCACAAGTCCAAATCCAGAAATTCTAAAGGCATTAGAAAGCTGGGACATAAGGATAAAACTTTGATGTTTTGGCCAAGACCTGAATCCACTCAGAACAGAACGAAAATTGAGTGCCAAAGTACCCGTCAGAACTGTCCAGATTCAAAGGCAGTTCTGACAATTGATCTTGTTTTGGTCATAACGGGAGCTACGGAACTCGGATTTCAACGCACTTTATACCGTTTTGAAGCTAAAACAAAGATCTACATTTATTATGAAGGAGTCAATACCCATATCATACATTATCAAAACGGAAAAAAAATCACGGTCAGAGGCTGACTCAAAACGCAACAGAATCTGATGTTCAAAATAGGCCTGAGTGTTTTGTCTATAACTCAGGATACACTTATCTGTTTGACCTGAAATTTTACAGGCATATTCAGGACTTAAGAGGGTAAAACTTTCATGTTTTGAGGAACTTTTGAATCCATACGTAACATCAAGAAAAAATAAAGCCAAAGTTCGGATACTGAACTGCCCTGGTTTTCCAGATTTGCCGGTTTTGCGCGCCGCAACCGTACAGTCCGTTCTATGATTCTTATACCAACTTTTCTAACCAATTTGATACCCAACAACCATACATATATCAGCCTATTAGTGGTCCTAAATTCTCTCCTTATTTTACCACAAAATTACCAAACACTAACCAAAATCCCTATCCTCACTTCATCCGCACTAATGAGCTTGCTCTAACATCCAACTAACCAAACCCCAACTCACTAGGCATTAGCCAAGCTAAACTATCCTAATGGAGTCTAGGGTTTCATGAACCAAATCTGATTTTACCAAAATCTAACCATACAAGAACAATCAATACACCACAATTCCATCTACCAATCAATTTCTCAATCAAAGCAACTAAGGAAAACATTAAAGGAAGAAGCCCTAATTTTTTTTCTCCTTTTGACCGAATTTCCAACAGCAACAAAACACTAAAATTAACCATGAAACTTCAATATAAACATCAAATCCACCATACAAATCCATAATCACAACAAAATACATCAATTCCATAGTTTTAAGATTAACAACCCCAAAATTTATCTTTCAAAGAATATGGCATACCTTCAAATGAGTTTGGTAGATGATCAAACTTCAACAATCAAGCTTCTAAGTTGTTCCCTCAAGCTTCAAAGGCAAGATGAAAGGCGAGAAGATGAAGAACTTGAAGAATTTCTTTCCTCTCTTTGCTCTCTCAATCTCGGCTCTCCTCTCTCTTTTTCTCTCCAAGTCTTGTCTTGTTTGTCTTGTGGTTATCTTATAATCCTAAGGTAATAAATAGTCAAAGACAACAGGAGATATTTTTAGGCTAACCAATCACATAAAAATGCTTTATTTGCCTTTTAAACCCTTGCACTTCAACCTAGCTTTTATTCTACTCTTGCCCTCAGACATTTGATAATCTTGCAATTAACTCCATAGGTCATAACTTAATCTAGTCTAAAACATGTAATCACGTTTAATTACTTCACTAATCACTTTCCTATCTTAATCACCTATACTTAAACATACTTTTTCCATAATAAAAACAATCAAACAACAACTTTTATAACTTTGGCAAAATTAGGGTTTTTAAACCCCACTTAAGCTTTCTAATAAATTGTAACACTAGAGGTTTGCTAATCTAGAGTTTGCTAACCATTTCAAAATTTCTAAACCATTGTAAACTAAAACGAATCTTAAACTTACGTATGCCAAAACACACACTAGAACACCGAATATAAATTATAGCTCGAACCTACGAATAATAATACATAAACTAGGGTTTTCAATCTTAACCAAGATTAGGGTTCTCTCCATAGCCCTAAAACCCTAATATCAACTTACGAACTGACTGGGGTCTCACAATCTCCCCCACTTAGGATAATTTCGTCCTCGAAATTAATTCTTTGGTCAAAGCGTACCTTCGAAACCCGTCGAAAGTTCAGTCACCTCTTGTTGACCCATTGCATACACTCTTGCTGGCCCTGTTGGTCGATTTCCCCCTACGTTCGTCTATTTTGTTGTGGTCCCTTTTGTTGGTGGTTTGAGTCATTCCTTCTGCATCTTAGGGCACCGGGCAATCAGATGTTCGGTGCTGCCACATTTGAAGCATTTCCATACCGAACTATTTTTCCAGCAATTTTCATCGGTGTGATTGCCCCCACAGAAACCACAGGTTGGCTTAGTGGCCGTACTTGACCCTCCACGTTGGGTACTTCTCGGGGGCTCTTGCACAACCTGACCTCGCCCAAAGTTGTTCAGAATTCTTACAGGTCGTGGACCATCTGTGCCTTTACTCATCTTAGCAAGTGGCTCGTTTCGCAAGCTCCGTCCAACCGTGGAGTCATTCGAGCTGGGTTGCCTCCTTTTCCGGTCATGGAAGGTTTTAACCTGTCCCCTGGCAGTTTCAATCCGCTGTGCTTTTTCTAGCGCCTGGCTAAATGTGTCCAGCTGTGTGGCCGCTAGTGCTTCCTGGATCTCCACATTCAAGCCTTGGATAAAACGGCGAATTCGCTTTTGCTCTGTTAGTACCAGCTCTGGGGCAAAGCGAGAGAGTTTAGTGAACTGAGTCTCATACTCCGCCACACTAGATGCCCCTTGACGCAGGCGGATAAAATCATCTTCCCGTTTCTCTTGCACAATGGGAGGTAAATATTTTTCATTAAATTCCCGTATAAAGTTGATCTAGATCCAGGGGATTTGTTCGCGCTCCCACTTGGTTTTAATCACGTTCCACTAGGCTCGAGCGGCCTCTTCAAACTGAAAAATAGCAAAAGATATCTGCCGCTCCTCCGTATACCTAAGCGCGGCAAATATATCTAACATACGGTCCATCCAGGCCTCTGCTAGGTCAGGATTGGGTCGACCTATAAAATTAGGAGGTGCAAACTTTTGGAACCGTTCTAAAGCACGGTCCTCTCCCTCATGATTACCTGGATTATGTCCCGGATTATGTCCGGGATTCCCAGTACTGCTTCCCTGGCCCCGTTGATTTGCCATTCGCTCTAGTAGATCGGCCATCCGTTAAATGGCTGTGGCGACTTGATCCGGCCCATTTTCATTATTTCCTTCAGAGCCTCGTCCTTGCTCCCTATCTCTACTTTGACCACCGGAGTCCATTTAGGGGTACAAGTCTATAGATCGGAACATAACATGTACTTATTGTCCAAAATATAAGCAAAAGAGGGGACACAAAACTTATGCATAAAGGACACACAAAAGATAAGTTCTAAAATTATACTCAAATATATACATATATTTACAAAGTCACACTAAAAGATTTACAAATTACCTGACCTCTAGTCGGTACAAAACCCAATATACACATAAGCACCGGCTCCAAAAATCTAGCCAGTCAACCAAATAACAAAAGGGGGTAGTCATGCCAGTTCTAACAAAAGTAAGCCACTAGCTAAACAAAAGTACAAAAGCGACCCTACACACCTCCCCTAGGGCCCAGGTTCCCAACGGAACCTAACGTGTCCACCTCGTCCATCATCTCTGGACCGGTGGCTCGTGGCGGTGCCTCCGCGGCCATATCTAGTATGACGTTGCAGTCTATCGAAATACTCCGAACTCTCTCCTTCAGCTACCTTTTCATAGCGAAGAGGTGCTGGTGGGTGTCCTAAAGCTGACGGCGTAAAGCGTCCGCCCTATGCATCTCATCTCGGAGACCCCGCTCCAAGTCCCTAATGCGCATCGCCTGCCCGTGGCCAACCTCTCTAGCCTCCTTTAGCTGACTAATCAAGGTGCGTCGCTCATCGTCCACTGCCAGGACGACCTCGTCAGGGTAACTGTACGTATAGCAACACCTACAAGGTCGGTGCGACACCTGACCAAAAGGGGAGTACAAAGTGTAAGGCTCTCCAGGTCTCTGCCGATAATGGATCGCCCGCTTACGCATCTCTCGATCCTCTGGACCCCTCGCACTCGGAGGTCTCGGTCCCATGCCACTGGGTCCCGTATCACTCGAACTGCCCGGATACATACCTACAAAACATTAATTCGTCAATTCTCCGGCATTTCAGCTTAAAATATATCATTCATCTTAAAAGAATCAAGTATGCCTAGTGCCTACCGCGTATGTCCCACTTGCCCAAGTCCTCTAACCTAGGCGCTCTGATACCACCTGTGACGATCCCACTTCTCCCAAGGGCGAATCCGAGGGTATTAGCGGGCCGCC
Organism: Coffea arabica; assembly: GCF_036785885.1. Taxonomy (NCBI): domain Eukaryota; kingdom Viridiplantae; phylum Streptophyta; class Magnoliopsida; order Gentianales; family Rubiaceae; genus Coffea; species Coffea arabica. Next base: position 15,754,248 of record NC_092326.1, read on the forward strand.
TGCCTAGCTCGCGCCAGGACTCGAAACTTAAAACAATAAAACTAGATAAACCGAAAGAGCACTATATACACAATATATACAATCCCAAAAGTGTTCTAATCATCCCATTACATCCTTATGAATATAGCCAAAATCAAAGAGTAGACCCTAAGGAGGGTCCTTATACAAACCACCAAAACTAAAACAAACATCCTAATTGTCCAACTATTACATGCAATTCTAACTATACTAGTGTATGTGTCAAAAGTCCCCGCGTCGGCCCCTGCTAAGGAAAACAAAAGAAAAGGAGTAAGCTATATGCTTAGTAAGTAAACAGGGGCAAAAGTGTAAATCTCACATATGTAAGAGTAAAGCAAAAGCAGAAAAATGACATCACATAATAAGGATACGGGTGGCTCCAAAGCCAATTCATGTGCCATGTATGATCTCCTGCCGACACTCCGTCGACCACAAATAATGGTCCGTAGAACTCCACTTGTTCTCCCACCGTACGCCTTATCACCCTCTCTGGCCAGACACCTCACAAACTTGCTCGAGCGAACGAAATTGAGCTTGGTTCACAAGCTCGGATCACAAACTTGGTCCACATACTCGGTGAACCGGATTCACAGACTTGGTGACCTCAAACCAGGTTGGACTGACTTCGACCAAACCCTAACCGGCTCGAATAGTCCATCTAGGTATTGAGATCGGACCCCAAACTCACAAACTTCACAAAATTATTCAAAAGTCCCCCCCAAGCCACAAGTTCAAGGGTTTTAGTTCCAAAATTGCTCATATACACAAGCCATGTACAAATATGTGCGCAAGTTAGGGTTTAGGTCGAGTGCGATAAAGTACACCCTCGCCTAGGTACCCTCTTCATACATATCGAAACACATAAGCAACTAACATACAAGAGCGGCCTGAATACTTACCCAACGAACAAAAGAGCAGAAGTACGAAATTCGTGCCGCGAGGAGTAGCTAGTAGGCCCCACCGGCTCCACCTAGCTCACCAACGTCTGAAATAGAAGATTGTGTCAGAATATCTCACAAACGGCTACTAACATACTTAAAACAAGCAAAACGGCAAAATCGGCATATACGAGTGCGGAAATGGCATACGGAATCGAAAATGGTAACCCAATCGCTTTGCCATCAAAACTGTTTTGAATACAATCGAAGCTACGAGTGTCGGATCAAGGTACATGAGGTACCATTACGAAGCTAAGAGAAAGGGCTACAATTTTTACGAAGACACCTAAGTCCGGATCTGAACAGAAATAGGTCGAAAGTATGGAAAATCGTTCCAGAAATTCGCACTTTGGAGTGACGGACAGGGTATGTTTGCTGAACCATAACTCCCAGCTCACAAATCCAAATCCGGAAATTCTAAAGGCATTAGAAAGCTGGGACATAAGGCTAAAACTTTGATGTTTTGGCCAAGACCTGAATCCACTCAGAACAGAACGAAAATTGAGTGCCAAAGTACCCGTCAGAACTGTCCAGATTCAAAGGCAGTTCTGACGATCGATCTTGTTTTGGTCATAACGGGAGCTACGGAACTCGGATTTCAACGCACTTTATACCGTTTTGAAGCTAAAACCAAGATCTAAATTTCTTATGAAGGAGTCAATACCCATATCATACATGATCAAAACGGAAAAAAATCACGGTCAGAGGCTGACTCAAAACGCAACAGAATCTGATGTTCAAAATAGGCCTGAGTGTTTTGTCTATAACTCAGGATACACTTATCCGTTTGACCTGAAATTTTACAGGCATATTCAGGACTTAAGAGGGTAAAACTTTTATGTTTTGAGGAACTTCTGAATCCATACGTAACATCAAGAAAAAATAAAGCCAAAGTTCGGATACTGAACTGCCCTAGTTTTCCAGATTTGCCGGTTTTGCGCGCCGCAACCGTACAGTCCGTTCTATGATTCTTATACCAACTTTTCTAACCAATTTGATACCCAACAACCATACATATATCAGCCTATTAGTGGTCCGAAATTCTCTCCTTATTTTACCACAAAATTACCAAACACTAACCAAAATCCCTATCCTCACTTCATCCGCACTAATGAGCTTGCTCTAACATCCAACTAACCAAACCCCAACTCACTAGGCATTAGCCAAGCTAAACTATTCTAATGGAGTCTAGGGTTTCATGAACCAAATCTGATTTTACCAAAATCTAACCATACAAGAACAATCAATACACCACAATTCCATCTACCAATCAATTTCTCAATCAAAGCAACTAAGGAAAACATTAAAGGAAGAAGACCTAATTTTTTCTCTCCTTTTGACCGAATTTCCAACCGCAACAAAACACTAAAATTAACCATGAAACTTCAATATAAACATCAAATCCACCATACAAATCCATAATCACAACAAAATACATCAATTCCATAGCTTAAAGATTAACAACCCCAAAATTTATCTTTCAAAGAAGATGGCATACCTTCAAATGAGTTTGGTAGATGATCAAACTTTAACAATCAAGCTTCTAAGTTGTTCCCTCAAGCTTCAAAGGCAAGATGAAAGGCGAGAAGATGAAGAACTTGAAGAATTTCTTTCCTCTCTTTGCTCTCTCAATCTCGGCTCTCCTCTCTCTTTTTCTCTCCAAGTCTTGTCTTGTTTGTCTTGTGGTTATCTTATAATCCTAAGGTAATAAATAGTCAAAGACAACAGGAGATATTTTTAGGCTAACCAATCACATAAAAATGCTTTATTTGTCTTTTAAACCCTTGCACTTCAACCTAGCTTTTATTCTACTCTTGCCCTCAAACATTTGATAATATTGTAATTAACTCCATAGATCATAACTTAATCTAGTCTAAAACATGTAATCACGCTTAATTACTTCACTAATCACTTTCCTATCTTAATCACCTATACTTAAACATACTTTTTCCATAATAAAAACAATCAAACAACTTTTATAACTTTGGCAAAATTAGGATTTTTAAACCCCACTTAAGCTTTCTAATAAATTGTAACACTAGAGGTTTGCTAATCTAGAGTTTGCTAACCATTTGAAACTTGCTAAACCTTTGTAAAGTAAAACGAATCCTAAACTTACGTATGCCAAAACACACACTAGAACACCGAATATAAATTATAGCTCGAACCTACGAATAATAATACATAAACTAGGGTTTTCAATCTTAACCAAGATTAGGGTTCTCTCCTTAGCCCTAAAACCCTAATATCAACTTACGAACTAACTGGGGCCTCACAGTATTGTTGAAGGAAAGCTCAAAGGAAGTGAAGGGGAGAATTTTTCCATTTCTACCCCTGTACATGCCGTGGCCCTTAGAGCAATTTTTTGTGGTTATAATGACTTGTTTATGATGTATACATGTTATGTGGGTTGTGTAGAAAGTTTCATAAAAAATTTCATGATTTGGTTGGCCAAATGATGTGTTTTCGGAAGTCTAGCAAAACTGGAAATTTTCCCGTAACTACTCTAGCAGTGTTTTTCAAACGGCTATAACTTTATCCTCCGATGTCGAAATCGAGTGCTGTTTGCGGCACTAGAAACTAAACATTCCCAGCTTTCCAACGGTATAAAATGCATGTCCTAGTTCCACCTGAGGAGTCCATACCAATCGTTTGAACCTGACTGTCTTGTTTCGCATCTACACTAGGAGCTCTGTTTTGAGCAGTGAATTGATGCTCAAATATGAGCTAGATGTGGACAGATTTCGGAAACAATTTCTCTGAGAAATTGTAGATTTATGAATCTAGTTTTCAATGCTACCAACCACACTTAATTCTAAGTTGAATTGAGTGAGTTGTGGCTGAACTTCAAAACTGACTCAGTGATGAAAAACCCTTTTTTTGGCTAGTTGAATGACTCTTTTTGAATTGGGACTTGTGATCTTGAAATTCTTGGTGTTAATCGCCTACCAAATGTATATTGGACATTTCTTAGATCTTTGTTTCATAAATGGACTAGATTGAATCGTTTTCACTGGGAAAAATGTTTGAAAATGAAGAAGGAAGCAAAAGATAGATTGGTCTTGGGATTTTCTTGAACTTTGATAGTTTATTTCACTATCTTCCCGTGTGAATTTTCAAATAAAATTTGATAGAAAAGTAGTCCTTATATGGAAGTTGAATTATACCAATTTTGGTGTCAATCTAAAACCATTTTGATATACAAATGATGTTCCAAATTTGCTCTTCGAATCTGGAAAATTTTTCTTTTCTCTTAGCCGAATGGTCAAATCTGATTTGGGAAGTTATATTTCGAAAACCTTGATGTCAATTACTTCTAAATTACTTAATGGATGTTTATGGAACATTATTTTCAATATTTGAATTAATTGAAGTTGATTGTGGGGAACAAAGCTTCTAAAAAGGAAAATTGAAGTACAAGGCAGAATTATCTTAGAAATTCTTGGAAATTTAGTGGCTTTGTTAACCGACTTTTCGATTGAATTTTTATATGAAATTTGACAAAGGAATAGCCCTTATATGGTAGAGTAATAATACCACATTTTGTGCCATTCCGAGTCTATTTCAATGTCCAATTGAAGTCCCAAAGTTCATGTTTCAAATCTGGAAATTCTTGATCAATGAGGAATTTTTGGTCAAATTTGAGCTGCTATATCTTGGCGCTCAAAACTTTGATTCTTGTTCCCTTTGTTTTGTTTTAAACTTTGATTGCAACTCTAATTGAGTTCCAAATTTTGGAGGCTAGTTCGCATTGTTTGAATTTTTCCGAATTTTCAAAGTTTGCCAAAAACCAACCCGAATCTGTCTTGGGAGTCCAAGTCAGCCACTTTAAGCCAAAATTTGAGTGTCTTCCATTTTGAATCTTAGAAAAGTGTCTTCTAGGAACTTTTAGTACTTCGGAACTGGTTTCCAACAGTACTAAGTTTTCTATTTTTGGACCTATTGAGTGCAAGATATGATTTTTCTAAATTTGACACACAAAGCTGAATTTTACCAATTTCTTAGAAAATACAATTTCGGAACATTGACTTCTTTTCTCGATATAGATTGAATGTTTTGAACTCGATTTCATGAACGATGTTAGACTCTCTTCAAACTTTAAAACTCCACTCTTGAACCTCGAGTAGAGAGAATTGAAGCTTTCTTTTAAGACTTTAATTTAGTCTAATTGAGTGTGCATCCTTCTTGGTAAATGCATGATTTTAAGTAAAGTTAATTATTACTTGCTCAGGCGCTCAAGGAGACCTTCAAGAGGGACTCAGAGCGGACGCCTAAACACTTGTTTGGGCACTTACTAACTTGTTCTGACTGGGTGAGTGTTCCATATAGGAGTACGTAATTTGAATAAGTTTATGATATGCTTATTCCATGATCATTAAGTGTTAAATGCTACATGTCAAGTGTTTACCATACTCATGCATATTTAAGTAAGGTATACTTGAATTACTCGGCATGAAATACTTGAATTGCATATTTATGTGAAGTGTTTAAATGATTAATTATGCTATGGCTGCATAAGTCGGCTGGAGTGAATCTCTTCGACTCTTAAGTGGTAAAAGTGAGAAATGGCCAATGGCGGCCTATTAAAATGGCAAATATCTGCCAATTAACCGTAATTACTTACTGTAAACCGTTAACCGTAATTACTTACCGTTTACCAACCTACTTGATTACCTACCTACGTGATTACCTGCTTACTTGATTACCTGACTACTCGATTACTTGATTACCGTAAATTATATGTTCATATGAATTACCGAATATTGTTTATGTGTTTATCTGTTGAATGTTACTAATAATTGCTCGTATGAAATTATCCACCATGTTAAGGCGAGTGTGTACTTTATCTCACTCAACCTACTAAAATGATAAATTTTTACCGTTCACCGATTTATTTGATTACTTGTACATGTTGTAAGCTCTAAGCTAAACTGGACCCCGCCCTTGGTTACTAACCTACTCGAGTTAGGACTGGGATCGGTCGAGTAGGTTGGAACCCTGGGCCACCATTTCAGTATACTCGAGTACTACCACTGGAGGGATAAGGTGATGGCCAGACAAACCGAGAGGATTCTGAAGTTATAAGGTGCAGTTGACCGAAATGGTTCATTGGAACACCGTATCCTTCAATGTATGTTTATTGTACATAATGATAACTGTTTCATGCTAATGTGCCAACATGCGACCCTAAGCTATACCTGTGATATGCTCAAATTACTCGTACAATGATAACTGTATCATGCTAATGTGCTAAGGTGCAACCTCGAACCATGCTTATGTTATGCTCAAAATACCCGTACAATGATGACTATCTCATGTTAAGGTGTCCAATATGCAACCTTGAACCATATATGTGGTATGCTTAAATTAATTGATTTATTAGAACTGCTAGAGTGTCTTGAAACCTCACTGGGCTGTGTAGCTCATTCCACGTTTTTTGTTTACCTTAACAGGATTCGAGACTAAGTGTGCTTGCAAATAGTACTAGATTGTTTTCTTTTGAAAACTTTAAGTGGTATTACAGCAGATGGTTGTAGTAAATATTTTTTTGGGTCGTGTTAAGCTTGAGAGTTGACTATTGTAAGTATGAAGTGTTTTGGAGTACTTTAAATATATATATTGAAGTTATTCGCAATATTTCGAGCTTTTGAATTATGGATTGTACCGAGTCCTGGCGAGAGTTGGGCAGGCATCCCACCGATACCCTTGGGTTCGCCTTTTGGAGAAGTGGGGGTGTCACATTTATGCTATTCATCTCCTAATTTTATGCTTAAACATGAACTAAGAGGCAGATTGAGTATAAAATTTATTGGGGGAAAGGGAAAAAGATAGAGGGAAGGAGGCAAAATGCAACTAGTGTTAGGTTTGTTTGGATTGAGATGATTTCAAATAAAATAATTGGTTTCACAAATTCCAATCATTTTTTTATCTCACATACATCACATCATAGAAAGTGCTGCAGTAATTATCTGAAATAAATCATCCAAATAAACTCCTATCCAAGCAAACCCTAATTTGTACGGGTAATCTGGAATGATCAATTACATATGTACTTTCAACCAATTCCATTACCTTTGACCATCAATTTGCCGGGTAAAGAATTTGAGAAATAATGTTGCGGTGAAAAGTGCAAATCATTCCAAATGGTAAGGGGTTTACTGCAATTAATCCAAAAGTAAGCAAATGACCAATGCCCTTGCCATATGTATTGAGGCACACAGAAACCAAATAAAATGCTTGAGCTCTCATAAATTTTAGGGATAATTTTAGAAACCTCCTCTGAGGTTTCTAACAATTTTACTAACCTCTTTTGAAGTTTGTAAAATTATACAAACCTCCCCTAATATTAAGGTTTTGATAACAAAATTAGTCCAATTAGAAAAAGTAACATTATTAAAAAAGTATTTTAAGGAAAGAGATGAAACTTTTATACCCTAAATACCTCTAGTGCCTGTATATAAGTTGTATTACTAAAAGGATAAAAATAATTAAAACTTAGAAATAATTAATACACATATTTCATCGTTCAAAAAATTCACATTTAATAAATTACACGAGACAAGTAAGCAATAAAAACCAAACTAATAATCACAAGATTTAGCCAAACAGATTATTTGTCTCTTTTAATATGATGTTTTTGCTATGATTCTTGTGATTTTAAACAAAAAATTTTTGTATTTTGCATTTGTCTTCCCTCCTTTCTCTTTTACTTCTATGAAATTATTTTATAACTATCACAACTTTAAGAATTTTAAAGAAAATATTCTCATGAGCAACATTCTTTTGGCCTATATTTATTCTTCTACCAAACCCCTTTTTCTCACATTCTGTATAACTGATTTCTGGTCATTGTCAAATTCTATCAATCACAAAATAGCTCTATTAGATATATCAATTGATGTATTTTTGTAATTACAATTACTAAAGGAGAAAAGAGGGAAAAGAAAGGCAAATTTTCAAAATTTTCAAAATCAAAAGAATTATAATAAACATCATTTCAAAAAAGATGAGTAGTCTATTTTGCTAAATCTTGTGATTATTAATGTAGTTTTGTTGCTTATTTGTTTTGTCTAATTTATTGAAGGGTAAAATACTAAAAAATTTCTTGTGGTTTACCAAATGTGCAATTTAACTCCCTGTAGTTTGGAAACCTATACTATAACTCTGTGTGATTTCAACTAAATCAAAGGTTGAATAGAAAGCATCCAATCTAATGATTGTATGTGAAATGTTAATATTGCCGTTATATAAATGAACTCCTTGTGGTTTGTCGAATGTTTAATTTAACTCCCTTTAGATTGAAAAACTGCAAGCTTACTATGGTTTTAACTAAATTGAAAATTGAACGGAGGGCACTTCACGTATAGAAAGGGCAATATTGATATTTCATGTATAGCCGTTAAATTGGATATTTGCATTCAATTTTTAGTTTAGTCGAAACCATGTGGAGTTATAGTGTAAGTTTTCAAATGAGAGGAAGTTAAATTAAACATTTCGCAAACCACAGAGAGTTTTTTGGTATTTTACCCTTTATTCGATGTGAACTTTTTGAATGGTAAAATGTGTATATTAATTATTTCTAACTTTTAATTATTTTCATTCTTTACTAATACAACTTATATACATGCATAAGGGGCATTTATGAAATAAAAGTTTCATCTCTTTTCTTAAAGTACTTTTTTAATGTTACTCTTTCTAATTGGACTGATTTTGTTATAAAAACTTTAACCTCAAGGGAGGTTTGTATAATTTTACAAACTTCAGAAAAGACTAGTGAAATTGTTAGAAACCTTAGGGGAGGTTTCTGAAATTATCCCTAAACTTTAACTAGAAACAAAACTTGAGCTCTCATGTCTATAAAGAAATGTATTGAAATACATATGTAATATTCCTCCTTAAAAAAATATATGTACAACATTTCTCACTGGTGTCTTGAGCTTGGCTGGTGCAACAACAACAAGAGGGGGTTCATCATATACATATAACCTTTGGCTTGTGCAATGAATTGAAAACAGAAAACACTTTCAGTGGTACATAAATGAATGATAATCCTAGATATAAGTTCATATTTCAAGAATAAATTTTCAAGTCAAATGTTTCGTATATCTACCTCAACGTTTTAGCTCTTCGAAAAATTGAAATTTGATCTTTTGGAGTGCTCTTAGAACATCTTTCATGTTTACTCTCTCATCAGGAACATCTGTTGGACAACTTGAAGCAATTGCAGGATAGATGATATGCATGCTATCTTTCTCTTCACTAGGTCATCTCTCTTGACTAGGTTATCTTCAAGTTGCATTAACCTCACATCTATAACTTGAGTGATTGAATCTGGTATGGATTCTTGAATCCAGCACTTGAGAGTTAACCCTTCGGTAAACATCTCATCCTTAGGCTTTTTCTTTGTAAATGTCTCGATCAACATAATTCCAAAGCTATAAACGATTGGGGATAATACAGGAGAAAATGGCCAAAAGTTACAAAGCTAATGATACAAAAGACTTCAAATCATGACTCAAGATCACTTTCCTTTAAACTTTATTTGTCTAGAATTTTGTGTGCAAAGATTTTGGACAAATATCCTTTAGGATAATTTGAAAGGTATTTGCCTTAACTCTTACACAAAATTAGACAACCTACTTGAACTATGGTGTGTTTTCTGAGAGAATTCTAATAGTAGGAAAATGATCTTTTACAACAAACCATCCCTACTAGACTTTTATAGAGTTGAGATTGAAAATGATCAAGAGTTGCCACCTTTCACCACTGATTTGTTTATTTATGTTGATCAAAAGGTTCCTCAACTTCAATGCAAGTGTTTAGATAATTTTTAGATGTTGAAATACCATTTACATGGTAATTAATTGTCAAAAACATGAAACTGTGCCAAGTGGACTGGAGCAACATCTAAACATTGTAGGAACCAGATAGTGATAGGCCTTATGTCGGATCTTAAGACGAGCCCCCCATCTTACAACTAATCAAAATTTGAAAATATCCAACAATTCCTCGCTATTTTCAAAATTTAGAAAATAGACTTCCAAAAGTTACAGAATAATGTAACAATCATATGCATAAATAATGGTGTCTTTCGATTGAACCACTATCTAAGTGAAGGTTCTTTGAAACTAATCAATACAAATGATAGACCAGCTTTGAATCACTTATACATTAGATTACCCTCATAAACACATCATACATAGATCAATACACAAACATATGTTCTTTGATGATACATTTTATAGCCTTATATTAGTAAGCAAAGTCTTTAGGTTTGTAGTTTGCCAAACTTACATTCATATATGTGACATCTTAGTGCCCCTACTATTAATGGCACTTTCAAGATTCGTTAAGGGTCAATAACTCAACCTAGCTATGATCAGGCGAGAATAAATGCACTATTTTACCTTGAGATGAAATATGTTATAGTGCTCCAACCATTAGAATGATGTACTTTCACTCATTGAATTCAAGACTAGATGTTGTATCTAGCATTGAATTGAGGTTCCACCATTAATGGTCATTGAGTTTGGACTTTAAACCCATCACTTTTGATGTTTTTAACACCAAATCTCTTGATAATCCTTTTGTTAAAGGATTACTCAAATTTTCACTAAACCTCACAAAAGTCAATTGATATGACTCCATTTGTAATCAAAATTTTCATATAACTAAATCTCAATCCAATATATTTTGATTTGCCATTATACATTTGATTATATGCCTTAGCAACTATGGCTGCACTATAATAATGTATTGAGATAGGCGACAATAGTTTTGCCCACAATGGCATATCATAAAGTAAATTTCGTAACCACTTAATTTCTTTACAAGCTGAAGCAAGTAATACAAACTTAGCTATTGTTGAATTAGTGATACAAGTTTGCTTCTTAGATCTCCAAGAAATCGCACCACCACCTAATACAAAGATCCAACCACTCATTGACGAGTGATCATCTCTATTAGTGATCCAACCACTCATTGACAAGTGATCATCTCTATTAGTGATCCAACTGACGTCTGAAAAATTTTCTAAAATTGAAGGATAACCGGTATAACATATACCATAGTTTTTAGTGGCTTTCAAGTACTTCAAAATTCTAATTACATATTGTTAATGTAACCTACTAGGATTGCTTGTATATCTATCCAATATACCAATAGCATATGCAATATCTGATCTAGTACATATCATTGCATGCATTATCCTATGACTTTGGCATATTCTAATTAAGAAATTGGATTCCTTTCATTTTTGACATAGCTTATTTTGAGATTCAATGGCATTGAAGTTGGCACACAATCATTTTGATTAAACTTGTTAAGAATCTTTTCAACATAATGTAATTGAAACAACATTATATTATTTTTGTCTCTTGAGATTTTTATGCCAGAGATGACATCTGCCTCACCCACATCTTTCATATCAAACTTGTTAGAAAACAAAAATTTGGTGACTTTGACTTTCTTTAAATCAATCCCAAAAATTAACATATCTTCCACATATAAATAAATTATGACACCTTTACCTTCATTAAACTTGCTATAAATGTACTTATCAGATTCATTAATTGAATCCACTAACAAGTATAACTTAGTCAAATTTTGGTGCCATTGTTTAGGTGCTTGTTTTAATCCATATAAGAATTTAACAAATTTACGCACCTTGTACTCTTGTCCAGGTACTACAAACCGTTCCAGTTGTTATATGTATAATTCTTCATCCAAATCACCATTTAGAAATGTTGTTTTTACATTCATTTGGTGTATGACTAAATTTTGGATTGAAATTAAAGCAAGCAAAACCTGAATTGTAGCAATTCTTGCTACTGGAGAATATGTGTTAAAGTAGCCCACATCATACTTTTGTGTGAATCCTTTAGTAATTAACTTGGGCTTGAACTTATCCATAGTTCTATCAACTTTCATTTTCTTCTTGAAATCCACTTACAACCTATCAGTTTTGAACTAAGTGATAAATTTACCAATTTTTAGGTTTTGTTACCCATAATTGAATCCATTTCATCATTTATTACTTCTTTCCAAAAGGGAGCATTTTGTGATTTCATTGCTTCTACAAAGGTCTTAGGATTAACCTCAATATTGAAACAATAAGGGATTTGATTACTCAATATATCTCTAGTTTTTTCGACTAGATACATATAAAAATTCGAGCCAGTCTTTCGACTTTTTAACTCTTTTGCTCCTTCTTAATTCAATGAATTCATTTCCATCATCTTTTGTTAATTCACTTGATTTTTGAAATATCATCCTTTATTTTAAAAATGGAGGTGAATCTATTTTCTTCAAAAATAGTATCCCTAGACTCAATTATGGTATTAACCGAAATGGAATGATTAGGTTCAATTACCATGAACCTATAACCTTTGCTATTATATGCATATCTTAAGAATATGCACTCAACACCTCTTTCTCCCAATTTCTTTTGCTTAGGTTTTGGAAGTTTGACAATAGCCTTACAACCGCAAACTCTCGTGTAGTTAAGATTGGATTTCCTTTATTCCAAAGTTCATAAGGGGTGATAGAATTCCTTTTATTTGGAATTCTATTTAGAATTTGATAGGCTGTTAATAAAGTTTCACCCCAAAAACCTTTACTCAAGTCAGAATTTGACAAAAGTGCATTAACCATTTCTGTTAATACACGATTTTTCTTTTCAACTACACTATTTTGTTTTGGTGTATAAGGAGCAGTAGCCTCATATTTAATCCTTGATGACTCAAAATAGTTGATATCATAGTATTCTCTACTTCTATCGGACCTTAAGCACTTCACAAATGTTTCAAGATGAAGTTCAACTTCACTTTTATACATTTTAAATTTATGCATGACTTCATCTTTTGAATGCAACAAATAAACATAACAATATCTAGAGAAATTGTCTATAAATGTGGCAAAATATTTATTTCCTCCTGACGTAGGTGTGACATGTAAGTCACATACATCACTATGAATCAAATCCAACATTTTGGAAGTTCTTTCAATTTTAGAAAATGGACTTCTTGTAATCTTTGTTAACATGCACGTGTTACATTTTGCTTCATTTTTGTCACAATATGGCAAAAGATCAAGTTTTATCATTTCATGCATTCTTTTATAATTAACATGACCAAGTTTATTATGCCATAAACTAAAGGAAGACTCAACCAAAAATGCAGAAATAGCATTATTCTTCATATTATTAGTAATAACAAGCATATTCAACTTCAACATACCATTACAAAGATAACCTTACTTACAAACATACCACTCTTGGATAAGACAAACTTAGCAACCTCAAAAATAAATATAAAGCCAAATTTGTTCAATATACCACCTGACACTAAATTCTTCCTGTGAGGACTTGCAAATTCCTTATATTTTTCTTAAAAAATTTCCTTTTATTTGGAAATTATTACTTTATAATGGCCCTACTACCCAATCATCCCACAATAAGTGTAAATGAATATAGAAGTAAGGGTTTTCGTTGTCCATTTTCAAGTTAGAGCGAATTAGGGTTTTCACGTTTTTCCGTAGTGTGACTATTCGGTACGGAGTGAGGATCAAATTTGGTAGATAAGAGTGACTTTTGGATGAGGAAATGTTATATGATTAGAAGTGATAATAATAGGTTATTGATTAGAATGTAAACACCCTAGTATACGCAATTTAAGAAAAAATCGGTTCACACCGACGGGTATTGATCACTACCGATTGAACCCACCACTTGACCACCACTTCCTTACCACCACATACCCTTGATATTTTTGCAAAATATCCCCCCTCATCCTCATCCATATGGCTGAAAATTGTGGCCCAAAATGCAAGGAGAAGAAAGCAAATCTTGGATGGTTTTGGTGGTGACAAGTGTCGGCCACCTATGGCCTTAACCAAACCTTTTTGTCTTGTCTTCTTATATCTCATTTCAGCTCATTTTCCCTCATTTCTTTTCTGGTTTGGCCGAGATCAAGGAGAGGGAAGAGAGTGAGGAGAGTTCTTCAAATTTTAACCTTGAATCCAACCTTTTGAGTGCAACCAAGAAAAACTAAACCGATTAATCACTAGTTTGGAAGCTTGGGAAGCTTAAGGAACCAAAGATTTCAAGGAGAGGTGAAGGATCATCCTTGCAAGCTTGTGTCTCGTGGTATAATGGCTGATCAACCATTCTTTCTCCATTAATCATGATTAAGTTGGGTATTAATGTTGGTATTGTGCTTGTGATGCTTGTTTCAAGTGATTTTGATGATTAGATGGATGACTTTTGAGATAGGGTTTCTTGTGGGTTAGGTGTTGTATGATGTATATATATGGTATATGATCTTGTAAAGGTAAAAGTAGTGGTAGTTGCAAGGTAAAAATGTGAATTATAACTTGAATATAGCAAAATTCCAGATTTCTGGAAATTGTAGCTTCAATTCTGCCCGATTCCATTTCATCATGTTAGAGGCCAAATTAGGCTTAGCACAAAACATGAAAGTTGTAGAGAATGGTATTTTATGGTTTCTTAAAAAATTTCATCTCAATCGGAGAAACTTAGCCTATGAAAAGATGAAAAGATGAAAAATTTCATCTCAGTGGATAGCTTTGACAGTACACTAAGTTGGTTGCATTTTTTCACCTTGATACGTACTGAACTAGCTTTTAGTCAAAACATGAAAGTTTTAGTACTATGTCTTAGCTTTCTAAAACATCCAAGAACGTCTTAAACGGACTTTGGTAGCTTGAGATATGACCATTTGAAGGTAGTACGGTTAACTGGCCGGTTAGTTGGAACTTGGTTCTGTGAATTGGGAATTTGACTGGGTTACACTGGAATTTGGACTAAGTGGTCCTCATCAAAATTGTATCCCTTTGTCTTAGTTTCAAAATGGTATAGATTGAACCCCAATCCGATAAGCGTAGTTTTGGTTGTGTTCGTTACGCAAAAACACGTCAAATCTGTCTTTTGCTAAATCTCATTTCCGCACATGTTCCTAACTTGGTTTTGTACTTGTATTACCTTGAGCCTATTGAATGGCTATTGGAATGAGATTGTTTCATGTGTAACTTTGGGTTTGATTGAGGAAAAGAATGAAGCCATAAATGGCTGGAAAATAGGAAAAATACAAAAGGCGTGCTGCCCAAATTTACGCTCAAGGGCTAGGTAGACATACTTGCAACTTAAGTAAGGGTTAAGAGTGACTACTACTTGAACCATCTAGGGTATTTGTGTCTTCTTTTACCGAGGTATATATGTAAGGACTTGGCCGAACTTGTACCCTTGGAAAATAAAATAATGACTGCTTGAAGTACGTTTTCCTTGTACTTTCGACTCAAATGGCATTTCCAAGTATAATTGTTATAAAGTTATATAGTTTGAAAAGCGAGCGAGTGTTTCACAAATATTCTCCAAGTGAATTTCCATTTCTTGATTCTTATTGAACGAAACGTCTAAGTTTCGAACCTTAGTCGATTTTCAAAGTTCTTAAACTAAGTTTTATCGCAGATTTGGACTCCAAACCCGAAGTACAACCTGAAAGTGACCAGTAAAGGCACTATATCTTTTGGTGAGTACTTCCAAATACCTGATTGAACCGGATACTTGTTTTCAATACTTGATCAATGTGATTTAATGATATGTAATTTGTTGATCGGGCAAGAGTGTACTTTATCGCACTTGCCCTAATATGATATACACTTGTTTGTTGTTGTAATTGATTTGATATACTTGTACTTGAGTTGTAAGTGCGGAGCGACAGTATGTACCACACTCAATCCGAGTGGGAGGTGCCTCTCATTCCCGTCTCCGTACTTTTATTTTAATTCAGTCGATTGGAGTGTTATCTCATCAACTTTTGGGGACCCCAAACCCCACTGGTTAGTTAATCGAGTCGAGCCGGCAAGGGGTTGGTCGATTAGATAACGAACCATGGGTAGTTAGTGATGTCGAGTGGAGTGTTATCTCCTCGACTAATTGGTATACTCGAGTATTACCACCCATGTTTATTGAGGATTTTGGGCCCAGTAGGGGGTGTGAATGGTGGACGGAGAGTAGTGTAAGTAGTGCTCTACTGAATTGGTTACTTACTTTAAAGTTGACGGAGTGTCAACTATTACTTGATCAACCTCTGGTGATGCACTGGGAATTTGGCTCCTGAGAGACTTCTGTATCCTTATACTTTGGAATGATTATTGCTTATTGGATTATTTATTCTTCTGAAAAACTTTTACACTCGCTCACTTTGAGATTTGCTACTTGAAGTATTATTGTTCACTCTTATGAACTTTTGATGCCCATTAACTTGCTACGTTGATATTCGTACTTTTGAAATGGTCAATTTGTATTTGGAACCTCACTGGACTTTTAGCTTATTCCACGCCATTTGTTTTCCTTATAGGGGGTACGAGCGAGGCATGAGACATGTACAGATTAGCGTAGTCTAGCTGTTTTGAATTTTGCATTTGTACTCATGCTAGTACCTTACTAGGGTTGATTGTACTCAAAATGTACACACTTTGAAGTTTTTTTTTGGCGTGTAGAAGTTTTGTATCTGAATTTGAGTATCAATGTATATATTAAGTTAACGTGGATGTGTTATGCATTTTCCTATGAACGTACGTTATTTTTCTTGAGCTATGAGTGACTGAGTCCCAGCGAGAGTTGGGCAGGCGGCCCGCCGAACCCTTTGGTTCGCCTTAGGGAGAGGTGGGGCTGTCACACTTCCTAACTTCCTATGCATAAAGTACATTAGTTAAAGTTACAATATTTCCAGAAGTGAACTTTGATTCTACTTCACCAACTCTTTAAACCGAATTGGTGGTAGAATTTCCCATGTACACTACGGTGCTTTCGTTTGCGGGTTTCATAGATTTGAAGAATTTCTTGTTGTTGCAAATGTGTCATGTGGCACCAGAATCAACCCACCAAATAAAATCATCTTCTACCAAATTGACTTTAAAAATCATAGCAACCAGATTTTTGCTTGCATTGTTGGACGAATCTTGTTTCTTCTTTTTGTTTTGAAGGATTTTGCATTCATACTTGTAGTGTCCTTCTTTTTTGAAATAGAAGCATTTGCCCTTCTTCCTTTTTCTTGTCATTTTTTGGTTGATTCATTGATTGTTGGTTTCTCTTGCTACCTTGGGACTTGCTTGATTTTTCCTTTTCAATCACATGCACTTTTATAATAGAGTCTTTATTTTCTTCAAGAATATGATTGTTCTTCTTTTCCTACATGCAAATTTCCTTTTCTAGATGAAGGACTTAGAGATGTTCTTTTTTGTATATTTGAGGTCGCTCGTAAAATCTTTTCAAGAAAGTGGTAATTTATTTATAATGGAATGCAGAATAATGGCTTCATCCATATGTAAATTGTGTTGACTATAATGGTTAAGAAACCTTTCAAGTTTAGCAAATTATTCCATAACAGATTTGTTATCTATCATCTTATAATTATTAAAAGATGAAACAAGGAACTTCTTAATTGTTGCGTCCTCACGCATGTATTTTGCCTTTAATCGATCCCAATGTTCCTTTGCAGTTGCAATGGTGTGGCAGACATCAAATAGTCCATAATTCATGGCATGAGAATATGTTCACGACAAATCTCATCAGCGTTCTCCCACTTTTGATGCCTTCAAATGTCATCAAGAGTCTCTTCATTAGGGTTGATAATGAGTGGCTTTGGAGTGGTTAACTGTGACGCCCCAAAAGAATGAGTGTGAGAACTCAAAAATTTTTATATATTTTCGAGACATTATTTGTTTCCTTGTTTATAATTTTATGCTTTTCTTCAATATATTAATTTCCTATACATTTTTATAAGGGAATATAGTTTTCAAATCATTTCTTGATACAAGTTAGTCCACATTAAGTTTGAAGTGTATTATGGACGTGGGACCCGCTAGTGCGGTAAATGCGATATATTTTTGACAACTTGTTAGAGTTTTGTATTAAGTGATATTATTTTATAAGGTGTTAAGAGATAATTAAAGGTTAGCTAGATTAATTAGTATGGAGAGACAAGAGGATAAGCTTAAACATATAAGGTGCCACATGTCGCATTTCTATTCGAGGGTGGACTTTTGACCAAGATATTTTTACCTTCTTAAAGCTAATTTTGACCAAAATATTTCTTCATTCTTAGCCCCTTTGGCCGAGCTTCTAGGGAGAGAAAAGAAGAAAAAAACCTCCAACTTTCTTCATCCAACCTTGCTCAATCTCACAATCCAACCGTTAAAACCTTGATTTGCTCCATAAAAACCCTTCTCTTAGTAGTATTGAAGTAGTTGGTGGAGTTGTTTTGGGAGAAAGAAACCTAAGCTACTATCTTTCTTGAGTTGTAAAGGTAAGTTGCTAAGAAATTTCCCTTTTGTTCTTAATAAAGATAGATTAGTGATTTCTAGTGGCTTAACATGTTAATTTGTGGAAGACTTCATAGGTTTAAGTAGTATTTGTTAAATTTTTGATTTAATGGAGATTTTTCTGATTTTATATGATGATCATGGTTTAATCATGGTATTATGGCTTGTAATGGTGTAAACTGAAGCTTGTATACGTTAGTTACGATTGTTTGCAGAAAATTTCAGTTTTGTACGGAAATTTCAGGTTAGGGTTTCAAATCTGCCCTGTTCTGACTTGATTAATTTGAGCATGTTAGAGGCTGAATCAGGCTTAGGTTAAAACATGAAAGTTGTATCAAATGGTGTTAAATATCTGCCTACAAAATTTCAGCTCAATCGCAGTACTGTATCATGTGAAATGACCGAAATACCCTTGACTGCCCATGAGCCCTATTTCGCGCCCAGATTTTTGTCTTCGTGGAGTTTTCCATTTTTGACCACGAAAATGCATGATTTGGCTTTGGAGGCATTCATAAGAAATGTAGGGTTATGTCTTGGCTTCGAAACGCCGTAAGATTTGTTTCAATCCGATAAGTGTAGCTTCAGTTATGGATATTGTGCCGAAAGGTGTATTGGATAGTCTATGATGTGTATGTGATTGATTTGAGATGAAATGGTGTTGCTTGTAGGATGGAAAAGTAAGGAAATGTAGGGGAAATGCTGTCCGATCTTTGAAAACATTTGATTGTTTTGAGTTTGAGTTGAAGGCCTTGGACTTGATCGAGGAAACTGTCTATGATGGATGAGGATTATGAGCCGTGGTTGGTGAGTGACCCCTCAACTATTTCCAAAGTTACTTTTGAATTATTTCTTGCATCGCTTACCTGATTGCATAAATAATTCTTGCATTGGTCGCTCAATTTGCATATCATTTGTGTATGTGTGTATGCCATGACATAACTTGACTCTGATGAGTTCTTGGGAAATCTTGTGATTAAAACCAACGTCTCCACTACTGTTTAGTTGGAGCAATTGGCTCCCTTGTACTGTTTGACTTTTCTGGATCCGTTCGAGTGTTGGAATTCTAAGTACGATGATTTCACTGGTTCACATGAGCATTAAATGTATATTTGATTACTGATTCATATCATCATCTAAATGCACTATTGTGAAGCTTATTTGATTTCTGATTTTACTGGTTACTCACTGAGTTTTTAGCTCACTCCCAATTATTTTCTTCTCCCCACAGGGATTGAGGCAAAGGAAGAACTTGTATTTGGTTCTTTGTGTGACTGGAAGGCGTATATCTTGTATAGTTTAAATTTGGATTTATTCTATGTACTAGTTGGGCTTGTACAAATATTTGGATTTGAAATGGATGTATGTGTACGTTCCACGCTTAGAATTAGTTTCCGCTTCACTTATGATATGTAATTCTTGGGAAATTTGATGTAATATTTGAGATTTATATTGTAATTGGTTTGAGGGCTGTAGTGAGTGACTGAGTCCCGGCGAGAGCTGGGCAGGCGGTCCGCCGAACCCTTTGGTTTGCCTTAGGGGGAGGTGGGGCTGTCACATTAACACATAGACCACTTGAAAGGATGTGAGAAGGAAACGAACTCATTTTTTCCACCTTATGAAGTTTCCTTCATCAAATAACTTGTTCTTGTTATGTAGGAAGAATGAAGTTGAAAGATTGTCAGGGATAATACGAGAAAATGGCTAAAAGTTACAAAGCAAATGATACCAAAAGACTTCAAATCATGATTCAAGATCACTTTTCTTTAGACTTTATTTATCCAGAATTTTGTGTGCAACGACTTTGGATAAATACCTTTTAGGATAATTTGAAGAGTATTTGCCTTAACTCTTGCACAAAATTAGACAAACCTACTTGAAATATGGCATGATTTTTGGAAGAGAATTCTAGTAGTAGAAAAATGATCTTCTGCTGCAAATTATCCCTACTAGACCCTTATAGGGTTGAGATTGAAAATGATCAAGAGTTGCAATCTTTCACCACTAATTTGTGTATTTATGTTAGTCAAAAGGTTCCTCAACATCAATGCAAGTGTTCAAACAGTTTTTTGATGTTTAAACACCATTTAGATGGTAATTAACTGTTAAAAACATGAAAAGATGCCAAGTAGACTTGAACAACTTCTAAACATTACAAGAACTAGACAGTGATGAGTTTTATGTCAGGTCCTAAGACGGGCTCCCATCTTGCAACTGATCAAATTTTGAAAATATCCAACATAAATATCACAACTTGTTGAAACTAAGCCTTCTGGTCCACACTGTGTCATCAAAATGGAAAATTTATTCTTAAATTCAAGTAGTGGTATTGTGACGACCCCACTTCTCCCAAGGGCGAACCCAAGGGTATCGGCGGGCCGCCTGCCTAGCTCGCGCCAGGACTCAAAACTTAAAGCAATCAAGCGAGATAGATCGAAAGAGCACTATATATAATATATACAATCCCAAAAGTTATATTTACATCTTCAAAAGTCTCGAGTCAAACCACTCTAATATACTACAACCACAACCAGCAGAAGATAGACCCTAAGAAGGGTCCTTATACAAACCACCAAAACAAAAACAACCATCCCAACTGTTCAACTATTACAAACAAACTTAACTACACTAGTGTAAGTGCCAAAATCCCCGCGTCGGCCCCTGCTAAGGAAAACAAAAGGAATGGGGTAAGCTAAATGCTTAGTAAGTAAACAGGGGCGAAAGCATAAATTCACGTAGCAACATTTACACAATAAGAGTAAAGCAAAAGCAGAAAAGAACAACATCATATAATAAGGATACGGGTGGCTCCAAAGCCAATTCATGTGCCATGTATGATCTCCTGCCGACACTCCGTCGACCGCAAATAATAGTCCGTAGAACTTCACTTGTACACCCACCGACACCTTATCACCCTCACTGGCCAGTCACCTCACAAACTTGCCCGGGCGAACGAAATCACAAACTTGAGCTTGAGTCACAAGCTCGGTCACAAACTTGGTCACCTTCTCGGTGAACCGGATTCACAAAATTGGTTCATAACATGAACCTACAAACTTGGTGACCTCAGACCAAGTTGGACTGACTTCGACCAAGCCCTAACCGGCTCGAATAGTCCAAACAGGTCTTAGATCGGGCCCACGAACTCACAAACTTCACAAAACTTTGCTCGAAAGTCGCCCTGAGCCACAAGCTCAAGGGTTTTGGTTCCAAAAGGTTCATATACATATGCCAAGTACAATTATACATTTAAATTAGGGTTTAGGTCGAGTGCGATAAAGTACACCCTCGCCTAAGTACCCTTTTCACATATCTCAAACACATAGCAAAGAAACACATCAAACCGGCCTGAATACTTACTCAAAATACCGAAAGTAGTACGAAAGCAAAATCGCTTCGCGCGTTCGCTAGTAGTGGGCCCCACCGGCTCCCCCTAGCTCTCCGCTGTCTGAAATTGAAGATTTTATCACAAACGGCCACTAACATGCCCAAAACAAGCAAAACAGCAAAACGACACGCGCGCACGTAAATATGACGGACGGAAACGGAAACGGCAGATTTGATACTCATTTCTAGTTTACCCATAAGTTGAGCTACGAATATCGGATTAAGGCGTATGAGATGCCAAATCGAAGCTTAAAGGATGAACAACAACTGTTATGAAGACATCCAGAACTGAAACTGGAGGCTTCAGTCCCAAATGAACCAATCACAATCACTTACGAAATCTGGCCAATGCACAAATGGTCAGTTTTGAGTGCGAACTGTTTTCTATGCTACACATGGTCAAAAGAGCTGAAAATTAGCAGTTAGATAGTTCATTCCAAATGGAACAACTTTCATGAAGGTCGGCAATCCAAATTCGGAACGGAAATTGGTCATCAGGACCAAAACAGATCTGACCAGAAAATGGTCATCTTCACGGCCAGGCCTTATTTGCTCGGCTATATCTCAGGTTATATAAATCCGATTCATGAAATTCCAAGGGCGTTGGAAAGCTCTGATATAAGGCTATAAGTTTGGTGTTTTGGTCGCAAGCCCAAACAGCTTGTAACCCAGTCAAATGTGAAGCCAAAGTTCCAGTCGTAAACTTTCCAAAAACGTAACAGAATTTGCTGGTCAAAACAGGTCTGAGTATTTCGTTTATAGCTCAGGATATACTAATCTGTTTAACCTGAAAATTTACAGGGATATCCAGGACTTAAGGGGCTACAATGTTGAAGAAGGAAACTTTGTCCAATTTTGAATGTAACAAGGTCAAACATGCAAGACACTATACCAGAATTGCAAAACAGGATCACAAACCGTATTTGACCTTAATATGCGGTAATGGCACCAAATTCACTACGGTTATCGGATTGGGGTGTAAGACCCACCGTTTCGAAGCTAGGAAACAGGGCTACAACACTGTATAAGGTCACTCAGTCCAAATCCTAACACAACTAGGTCAAATATGCAAAATACGAACCCAGAATTACCAAAACAGGTTTACAAATCACACAAAACTGTAATCGGTATAACTCAGTCTATACAAGTCCAAATGCCGAAATTCCAAAGGCATATGATAGCTAAGACATCCAGATACATTTCATCAGAAGACACCAACTTCAAAATCGAAACCAATTCCAGTCAAAACAAACGATTACAAGCGCAGTTTTCACATTCTGAGCAACCCTGGACAGCAACAGTAAAAACGACATAACTCACTCTACACAAATCTAAATGACCTGAAATTTTGCAGGCACTTCAAACTCATCAATACCTACAACTTTCATGTTTTAAGCCAAGGCCAATTAGGCCTCTATCATGGTGCAATAAATTCGGGCAGAATGTAGCTTCATGAACCCTAACTTTCCAAAATTTATTCCAAATCCAAAATTGGTTGCAAATATCAATCATTTCCATCCACTAGAGTCATAACCCCTCATCATCAATCATCATAAACAACCACAACACCATAATCCAATTAAACCAGAAAAATCATCAATAAAATCAAAACTTCACCAAATCACTTCAAACCAAGATAAAACCAGAAATTTCAGCACTTTAATCACTACTAATCATATCTTAAGCATCAATAGGTATAGGTGGAAGTTTAAGCTTTACTTACCAAGTAAACAAGAGAGGGGAAGATGTTGGACACCTTAACTCTTCCAAAAAACTTCACTAAAACACTCACTAGCACCAAATGGAGGAATTTGATGGAGTAGAAACTAGCTTAAGCACTTGAGTTGGATGATTTGAGCTTGTTGGAAGCTAAAATGGTGAAGAGCTCTCTTCCTTTCTTCCTTAAGGTTGGTTGGCCAAAGAAGAGAAAGAAATGGTGATTTTGTGGTAAATTTTAAGATATTTAACCATGGGTCAAAAGGTCAAAACAAAAGAATAAAAATCATAAAGTCCACCCAATGATCTTGTGACACATGGCATCTCATTAAATGCAATTCAATCCTTTGGTCACCTCTCACATCAATCACCTCACACTCCTTTACTTATCCATTAACACCCGATAAATTTTTCACAGTATCCGGAACTTAACTTAATTGGCCGAATTTTTCCGAACTTTTCGCACTAGTGGGTCCCACGTCCAATATACGTTCTTATTTTCTCAAAAGCTAACCGATACATGAAAAATCATCTATAACCCATATTTACTCATGAAAATTATCCTGGAGATTTTTCTAATAAAGAAAATGCGGAAAAAGGCGGGCGATAAATAACTCCACTTAAACTTTCTAATATTGTAACACTAGAGGTTTGCTAATCATTCAAACTTACTAAACCTTTGTAATTAAAACAAATCCTATATTTACTTACGTCAAGGCACACACTAGAATACCGAATATAAATTATAGCTTGAACCTTATAATAATAATACGTAAACTAGGATTTCCAAACTTAACCGAATTAGGGTTTCCTTCCTAGCCATAAAACCCTATTTTTTCCATACCGACTATCAACTAACCCTAATATCGACTTACGATCGGACTGGGGCCTCACAGGTATTGTTGGTTCACAACTTCTATGCTGCTTTATAAATTTGTACAGTTCTGATATTGGGAATGTAGCATTAGTTTGTTGAAAGTTGAAAAATGATTTGACTGATATAAAAAATTAAGTCCAAAAGGTATTTGAACCTAGGGCAATATATCTAAATGTAGCAAGAGTCTTAGTCTATATCACACTTTCTCCATTTCCCAACAAGTAAACAATCCTGAAGTCACAAACATGAGCAACCATATCTTGATCTAGTAGAATGTTGCTAGGCTTCAAATCACAGTGAACCACAGGACTTTAATATCCATAGTGAAGATATATTCCAAATATCAAATGACACCTTCCTTCACTCTTGCCCGTTTTCCTTTCCCTGCAACTTACCATCTTTTTTCCTTCTCCCTCCTCCCCTCCTCTTCTTTTCCTCTTTCTTGCAACCCCCCTCCTCTCTTTCGTGACTAGATCTAGAAAAAAGGGGTAGGGGGTCGTAGGGAAGGGAGAAGAGAGGGAAGGGAAGAGGAGGGAGAGGAAGGAGGGGAGAGGAGGAAGAGGAAGAGAGAAGAGGAGGAGGAAGGAAGGAGGAGAAAGAGAGGAAAAGGGAGGGAGTTGCAGCGGTGAAAGATGAAGTAGGGGAAGGGGTTGGCAATGGTGGATAAAAGAAGAAAGACATGGTAGAAGTTTTTTTAAGGTATATTTGATATTGTCTATATGTGAAGTGTTTTTGCAAATGTTTTTAGAATGTGTTACTGTACTCTAAAAACAATAAGTTCGCAGAAAAACTCCACAATTCAAGCTGAGACTATATTAATTTTAAAACTATAACTCATATTTTAGGGAATTTAAAATATCAAACAAGATATTAATAATTGTACGACAGAAGTATTTTATTACATAACCAAACTATACAAGTAGAGTTCTTAAACACAACTACAACCAACGGTTTCAAATTTGGATCAGGCTGGCCGGCTTGACCAATAAGACAAAGAATTGGGTAAGCATTTTGGTATGAGTTAAATACACTTACTACAAGTCAATGAGATCACAATTTCTAATTCAGTTTTTGTTTCTATATGACTCACACGTGAAATTATTAGCATATTTTGCAAATTTTTCCAACTCTGGAGAAGACTTTCCACTAAGGAAGTCATTTTATTGAATTGACCTGTTTTTGTAGTATTTAGTTACAGTAATTTCAAAAAACTCTTCAAAACTTTTAAGTTACGCATTTCAAAACTCCTCTCCTCTCCTCTCTTGTGACAGCACCACCTTCTCCTAAGGCGTACCAAAGGGGTTAGTGGACTGCCTGCCCAACTCTCGCCAGGGCTGCTAGCGCGATTATGTACAGTCTAGAACGTTCCGGAAGGTATTAGCGTGCTCAAACGAAACAAAACCATGAAATAAAACCGGCATATCGGAGTCGCACATGAACAGTGCCAATCACATTTATACATGTAAGGTTCCCAACTTACAACTCAAAAGATAGTGTTAAAACAAAATACATTTAGGTTTCCAACCATCAAGGAGTTATACAAAAGTATATTCAACTAGCTCAACTTGGCTTCAAATTCACAGTTTCCAAAAGGTATTCACATCCCTGTAAGGAAAACAAAGACAATGGAGTGAGCTTTCACCCAATGAGGTACACTCATGCAGATCAGTAGAGTTCACATAAGCACAAAGTTATTCAGTCCAAACGTTCAACAAGTAATCCGAACTAACTGTCGCGCCCCACTTTTTGAAATGGTGCTGGAAGTGGTGTGTGTAGTGTGTGTGAACGTGTGTAGAAGTGAAAGCAAAGACCGTGAGATTGTAAAATGTGACGGTTTTGGTCAAGTAAAGTTCAAAAGGGTTTTATGTATGAAAAATGGAGTCGCCACTTGGTATAGAGTTAGGGTGTACCAAGTCACCCAAAAATGATTTTACTTTTGAATGAAAAAGTAAACAAACCCTTTTTGAAAACTTTTAGGTCTACGTAACCAAAGAAAGGGATCGGGGGTCACGTTTGGTAAGAGAGAAGGCAAAGGCGGAGCCTAAGGCACTCCCTTACCCTAGCCAAAGCTAGTTGCGTGACTTAGCCCCACGTTTCCTAATTTTCTACCCAAGGTATGTATCGCATGTTGGATGTGACTAGATGAATGCGAAATGGAAAGGAAAATGCAAACCTAAATCTAAATGTCTCTTATGAGATTTTTGGTCCCAATCACATGAGTTTGTGATGGCCAATAGGAAGAATCTCATAGAGGTCATAGGAAAATGCAAATGAAGACTAAAATATGTGCAAGTGTGAAAATGTATGAAGGATGCGAAATGTAAAAAAAAGGTAAGTGCAAGTGTGCAAATGTGATAAAGTAAAGGTGTTTGTGTGTAAATGGATGAAAAATAGAATAGTAGATACATATAAGTGTAATTTTGAGTGCCATTTGTGAGGTGAGAAATAAATAAGTGATAAAAAGATGTTGAGAAAGTGTGGATTGAGGAAAATGAGAAAATGTGGTTAAAAGGTGAAGAGGTGATATAAAAAAGAATGCAAGTGTATGACCCTAAGGGGATGCATCAACTCGGGCACGAGAAGGACTCCTAATTTTACGACTTCGATTTTCCCTTGGATTAGAAGGAAGAACTAGCGTGCTAAGGCTATTTTGTAGCCAAACTCGCTCGTTTCCCTTATCGAAAGGGGACTCTCAAGCAAATGTACCCTATAACTAGCATGAGGATGCAAAAATCCTAAAATGAAGGGAAAAGGATTGAGGAGAATACCAAATGATAAAAACTAAGAAAAAATGCATGAAATGTAGTGAACATGCAAATATGCACTAATGAAAGGAAAATCCCTAAGGGTCTAGCGTTGGACTAGCCCTTTCTATGAATTCCTAACGGAATAACGAGCCACAACTAGCATTGGACTAGTGTGGTGACGTACATTCATTCATCACATTCATCTACGACTATAGAAAGCAAGTAGACATGCCAAACACTCATAAACACATAGCACATAACACTTAGCATGCTCGACTAGATGCAAGAGCCTAATAAAGCAAATTAACACATAGCAACAAAAGCAAGCAATCAAGTTAATGAACCTATTACATTTGCTAGCTAGGCACACGTCTTCAATAGGTCTTCATCAAGTGCTTTCCAAGCCCTATCTATTACAAGCCAATAGGTGTACACATACCCCATAAATAAAAGAATGACTTAATAAAAGCAAAAGTAAATGAAATGAATTAAGGAAAAACAAGGAAAGCAAGTAAAGTAGGCATGCAATTCTCACTTAGCACGTTGGATCACATAGGGGAGAGACAAAAAAGATAAAAGAAGTTATACCTCCCTTGAAATTGAGCTCTAATGGGGTGAAGTCACTTTTTTATCCTCCAAAATAAAAGAAATGGTCAAGGTACCAATTTATTTGGGAAAATTAAAGAAAACATGCAAACACGGGCTCACATGGTCATAAAGCTCTTAAATTCATGCATGAAGTGCAATTTAAACAAAGCATGGTAATTATTTGAAGCAAACAAGCAATAAAAATTGCAAAATTAAGCCTGCCAAGGACCAAATTGAGGACATTATTCAATTGGTTGGGTCATAGCAGCATTAGTTGTAAGCCAAGGGGTTGGAGTGCAATTTTTAGAGAATTATTTCATGCAAATTCATGCAGCTACATGAGAAACTTGTTTCTGCAATGTTTCTGTACTCTAGCAAACGAAATGAAAATCTGCTGCAATTTTGTTGCTTAGCTACCTTGCATGGCAGATTTTTACAAGCATCTCAAACCACAATCCTAACTTTAAGTTCTTATCAAGCTTGTCATGCATGCCATGGGATGACAGAACCAAAAATGATGAAAAATTTTCATGCAAACAAACAAAAAAAAAATATGAGCAAAGCTTTCTGCTCAAACAAATCAGCAGCTAATGCGACTTTCTGCAATTCTGATTCCCAGGGGCTTGCACAACATTATATGACAAATAGATAGCAACAAAGTCTAATCTCCAAGTTCTCATTCAGTACTACAAACTCATCCTCGAAATATCATGCAAGGGGAAGGAAAATCTGGGCAGAGAGGGGTCAAAAAAAATATGCACTTTCCAACAATTTTATGCAGCCTAGTCGAAAACAGTTTTTATTCTTACTGGTTTCTGCACTTTTAAACCATTACAACCGAAGCAACTCAGGCCATCTCAAACCAAAACATCAAAATCATTAACCCCAATCCATTAAACTCCAAAACACAGCACAACAGGCAGGAGACAAGCCATTGAAGGTCGATCAAAGAACTAAAATGGAAGCGCATGCGAGCTGGACATGCTCTGCAACTTTCGGATGCTTTAAAGTTTTTACCAGACCCCCTTTTCCTTATCATACGACCATCATTTTTAAACAAGAAAACAATCTCAGATATTCATTCAACTCCGTAGGTTCATCAACAAGATACCAGATCGAACTTGCAAAGAAATGAGAATCTGCGGCGTGAGGAGAAACTTGCGGTGAATCCAGATTTGTTTACACGGTCTTCTACAAATTTCTAGATTTCGCTACCAATTTAAAAGACATGGAGGATCTTCTACACACAAAAAGGGCTCATGACCCACAAAATCACAGGACCCAGATATAATGGTATAGGGGATCTTAAATCACTAACGCATGAAAAGGGAAGAATCGAAAGAAGCTAAGATAGAACATGAAACCAGACACCCAAAGCCGTAGCATGTGAATCAGAATATGTGTAGACGGAGAAAAATGGAAAAAAGGGCTACCTTGAGGATCTTAACATCAGATGTGTGGCAACCCGTGAGATTGGAGGATGATCGTACTCTAAGGAAAATCTAACGAGACCGCCAAACCAGTGCTTTTTCAGCCTCTTTGATGTTGTCTGTCGCCATCCTTTCCTGCCTTTTGGAGCCGAATCACCGTGACTATGCTGGGATGAGCAAAATTCACCGAGTCCAGCTTGCAAGCTCCGATCTTCAGGTCCGAAGCTTGCCTCCTTCCTCCTCCCCAAGCTCTCGGCCTACGTTTTTCCTTCCTTGCTCGTCTAGTTCGTCACTCTCAGCTTTCTTTTCTCGCATTTTTCCCGTTTTCTGTTCTCCTCCTCACAGGCCCCTCAGCTCTCTCTCTCGGTTGTTTTCAATTTTTGTTTTTCTGGTTCCTCTCTATCCCTCCGCCGTATCCTTTCTTCCCTCTAGCCGTTCCAGATTTTTCTTTTCAGCCGCACCCTTTGAACCCTTAGCCTCTCTCTATCTCCCAAAACTCTCCCCTTTGCGGCTGCTCCTCTCTTTCTTTTTATACCAGACCTCTAACCCTAAACACCCAGCTATCCTCTCCAAAAATTGCACCCAAGGCCTGCCCGAGCCCCTCTTTGCAAGCTGCGAAAAAAACGCAGCTTGCTGTCACGTATTCCATTTTTTTTTTAAATCACTTAATTTAAATCACAATAAAAATAATAATAATTCAAACAAACTTAAACTTAAATAAAATGTGCAAAATTAATAACCAAAAGATAAAATAAAAAGCTAAGATTTTCCTCTTTTCCTTTTTTTTCTTTTTTGTTCATTTTTTTTCTAATTTTTCATTTTTAAATAATGAAACTAAATCCAAAACAACTAAAACATATTTTTTGAACGCTTGTCTTTTCCCTTTGAGAAATTCTATGCTAAAATGGCTAAAATAACTAAAACTAAAAGTAAATAAAACTAATTGTGACAAATAGAAATAGAACAAATAAAAAATGAATAGTAAATAAATAATAAAACACCAAAAATTTGGTGTCTACACTAACATCACATTTAAATTCAATAAAAGGATACGGGCGGCTCTCAAGAGCCCTTTTCCTCGCTTGCCATACTTGATCTCGCCCCGTTGACCCTCCGTCGGCGATTAAAGAAGTAACCAGTACCGTAGACCCCACTTTCTATCCATCTCACAAACCCCTACCGGGCCCGAACTCCATTCAGTTCTCAATGGTAATACTCGAGTATACCGGAATCAAGGGTCTCATACTCAATGATTCCATAGAAACAGTCCCCACGGCTTATCAATCTCCTCGACCATGCCCTTGCTGGCTCGAGTCAATCGATCGCCCATGGAGTTGAGCTCAGAGTAAACAGTAAGAGTCGTTGGATACATGTCCAAACGACACCAATTCAGATATATTCAAAGACATTCAATTGATATAGTAACAGTCACATAAGCCAGTCACATTAGCCCTTGAGTGTAAGAGTGATAAAGTACACCCTTAACTCAACTAAGCTCATCAATATACACAAGCATTCAAGCCATAGATTTCCAGTATAGCAAAGCCATGAAGTAACAAGTATGTGAGTAATACACTCACCAAGCAAACACAGAGTGAAATCACAAATTTCTGTCTGATGAGTGCCTTGCGTCACTAGCACGCCCTAAAACATTCAATAAAACACAATAAGACTCAATTACAAGTCATAAACCAAATCCACATACTACCAAAAATAAGGCCCCATTAGAACGTATAAGTACCAAGGTAAGCTAGGGAAAGTCCGGAAATGAAAGTTAAGTCAAAAACAGATTTGACATTATTTAGCGTATTGGACACAACCGGCGCTACGATTATCGGATGGATGTGTAATTTATACCGCTTCGACGCTAAGAAAACGGGCTACAACTTTGATGAAGGTTACTCAGTCCAGTTTACAATGTATCTAGGTCACATTTACCAAAACAACCCCAGATCTTCCAGTTTGAAATTTACTGTGAAATTCAACTAGCAGTTCTAATTCATTCAATCATATCTCAGCACATACGACTCCAATTCAAGTGATTCCAAAGCCATCTGAAAGCCAAGATACAAGGCTATAATTCTTAAGAAGACATCAACAACCAAATCAGTAGTAATCCCAACCAAACTAACCAATTACAGAAGCTGGTTATCAGTTTCGGACAGAAACAGGGCAGCAGGGGTATTTCGGTCTTTTCACAGGCTACATTGGTCCGATGGAGCTGAAATTTGCAAGAAACTATAAAACATCATTCTATACAACTTTCATGTTTTGTGCTAAGGCCAATTCAGCCTCTAAATAGGGGTAACAGTACCGGGCAGAATAGGGGAAATTGAAAACCCTAAACCGTCATTTTCTGTGCTAACCAGAAATTTCCGCAACCAATCGTATCCAACATTTATTCACTCCATATTACACTATAATAAGCCCTCAATCATGACCAAACCACGAGTATCATACAAAATAGAAAATTAACAATAATAAATCAAAATCCATCATAACTTCACTTCCAACCATAAACAAACCATAATCACACCATATGTCATCATATTAAACCACTAAAGCCACCAATTGAACATTATCAAAGCTAAAGGGAAAAGTTCTTAACAACTCACCTTGTAACCTCAAGAAAACAAGCAACTTAGTACCTCCTCTTTCCAAACCACTCCACCAACTTAGTCACTACCACCTAACAAAGGATTTCTACGGAGTGAATTTGAGATTCTACGGTTGGATCACAAGATTTGAGCAAGAAATAGCCTAAACTAGTTGGAGGTTTTCTTTTTCTTTTCTCTCCAAGAGCTCACGGCCAAGGGGTTGGAGTATGGTGGTGATTTTTGGACCATTTTAGTCTTTAAGAAAGGTAAAGTAAAGGTAAAGTAAACAAGGTCAAAGTCCAAGCCCCAACCATGTGAAGACACCTAGCATCCCTTTTGTTTAAACTTATCCTTTTGTCTCCCCAAGATTAAACCATCTAAGTAACCTCTAATTATCTCTTAACACCTAGTAAATTAATCCCGATATATACAACTTAACCTAATTGGCCGAATTTTACCGAACTTACCGCACTAGTGGATCCTACATCCAATATACGCTCTTAATTTCTCAAAACCTAACTAATACTAGAAAAATAATTTAAAAATCCTGTTTGCTCATAAAAATTATGTGTAAAATTTTCTGAATAAAGAAAATGTGGAAAGGCATGCAATAAAAATAAAATCTAGAAATTAAGAAAATTACGGGTTCTCACATCTCCCTTGCCACCTCTCTTCTCCCCTCTCTCTCCTCACCTCTCTTCCCCCTTCTCCCTCCCCCGCCACCCTCTCCATCTTGGTCATGTGACTAGATCACGATTGTGATCTTGTCTTGGACCAGATTTCGTCAGGAAGAAGGGCAAGGTGGCGGGGAAAGGGAAAGGGGAGGAGAAAAAAGCAAAAAAAAATTGTTTCTATTGCTACTTGTTCTGGGTGGGAAGGTGAGGTGGCCAGGGAAGAGGAGGGGGGAGAAGAAGAAGAGAGGAAAGAAAAAGAAAAGAGAAAGAAAGAAAAAAAAGAAAAATAAAGAAAAATAAAGAAAGAAAAAGAAAAGAAAAAAGGTTTTTCATTTTAACAATTTTTCCTACAACTTCCATAGTAAGTTACAGTAAAATTTTAGACAAATATCCAAAAAACTCATTTGCCAAACAGGGAAAAAGTCTTCGACTGAATTTACTTGCGCTAAGCGTCCGCTGGATGAAAAGGCAAGGTAGGGCAGGGCAGTGTAGTCCCACTAAATACAATGTGAATATTACAATTCTGTAGATGCAATTGTCATTAGCCGGACTAGAATTAAGTAATCTTATCAAACATGAGTACTTTTCTCATACAAATATGTGTAAAAAGTTGAGATCCTCTTTAAGAAGGGAATTTGAATTGTTGAAGCATTCCTCTTCTAGTTGAAATTAAATTTTATTCTTCAACAGTAGAAAATTTCGTCTGTTTTATAAAGCCATTTCTTCTTCTACTTCTTGTGAGTATATATAATAAGGGCAAATCTTTTATGTACTGATAATTTATATATTACTTGATTTAGATAAATGTCACATATGCAAAATATCATGTTTACATTCAAATAATGTGGTATATATCTAGCATCATCAATGTATACACTGACAATGCGTATATGTATATATATATATAACAATGTTAGGTTGCTAACTTGGCTAATTAATTTTCTGCCATGTGGACATTCTATCTGTATGCCAGGTGGATTTTTTAGTTTATGCTTTTTTTGTAACAATTGATTACAACCCTTTTTGCACATCTTTATTTACGGTGAACTGTAATCAATCTATTAATGACCTGTCTTTTATATGTTCATATTACTTATGCCATGATCTTTTTTTCCTAAATCAACTTATAGCTTTCATTTTTTGATTATCTTCAATCATGTTCTAACATGACATCCTATGATTGATCATTTATTACCATTGTTATTTTTTCTTATACAAATTAATTACAACTCTTTTTAGACTTTCTTATTCATGGTAAATATCTATCAATTTGTTAATAATCCATCTTACACATGTTCGAATCAATTATGACATTATTTTTACTTTATTTTTCCCCTCAATCAATTTATGCCTTTCTTACTTTAATTGTTTTCAAAACAAAACTACATGGTTACTCTTATTTTTATGTACATGGTAATTTCGGTAATTTTTTAGTTAGCTTTCTTTACAATACTACAAGGTCACTCTTGATTTCATTTGATATGAGACTCAAGAAGATGAAAATTCTCATAAAAAGATTTACACAAGAAGGTGGATTACATGTAAAATCTTTTCAATATCAAATGCACATATATTTATATTTTAC
Source organism: Coffea arabica (assembly GCF_036785885.1). Classification (NCBI taxonomy): domain Eukaryota; kingdom Viridiplantae; phylum Streptophyta; class Magnoliopsida; order Gentianales; family Rubiaceae; genus Coffea; species Coffea arabica. Next base: position 15,788,145 of record NC_092326.1, read on the forward strand.
TACATTTTCTACATTTGTTGGTATGTAATGATGATGGGAATCTGCAGTTAAATGTGGACAAGGAGGTCCAAAAAGAAAAAACAAAACAAGTTCTAGAATATTATCAAAATTTTTTAATTATATTTTTAAAAAATCAAATGGATTAGATATTGACCTATTGCTTATGTGATTCATTGTTTTATTTTTTAATATGAACAAATGAGTTGTAAGATTATATAAACAAAACATATTACTACATAAATAAGGTTGTAGTATTTTTATATTGCACATAATAATAAGGTTATATTTTGTTATATTTTATTTCAAATTACTAAAATAATAACCATAAATTGATTATTCTTGTTCAACTAACTGATTTAGAGCTAGTTAATCCATATAATATGTGACAACTCCATCTTCTTCTAGGGCAAACCCTAGAAGTTAGTGGACCGCCTGCCTGGCTCTCGCCAAGACCCATTTACTCACATGAACTTCAAAGATTAACATTTCCATTAAACAACTGAACATTCACTCTTAAGTACAACCTCAATCAGCTTGAAACATAAATTTGTCCAATAAAAGAAACAAAATACATGTTCTCAACATCCATTCTTAATACTACACCAAACTCAAAAGAAAAAGATTCGACTATTTCAAGATACAAAAGAAACCATGACTACAATATATACACACTAACGGATCTTCCAAAAATAAACTTTCTAATTCAACTCGATCATCCTTCAATCTTCAACTCCTATAAGGACAACAAACATAAACGGTTGAGCTAAAGCTCAGTGAAGTTCAAAAGCGTATCACCAATCATATTACAAAAACATTTATTAAACATGACCAATCAGGCAAGCAATTCAATAAGGTAAACATTCAATTAAAAGGATACAAGCTCTTTCAGGGAGTCATTTCAATATCAATGCACACTCCGCCACAATCACCCCCTTATATCCTCCAAAATAATAAACAATCCCCTACATTAATTAATCAGTTCAATAGTGTCCAAACTTCAGGGTAATACTCGAGAATACCATTCAGTTGCTCAAGGTAGCTAACCTGGTCGACCAAGTCCTTTACCGGCCCGACTAGATCAACTAACCAAGGTTTAGGGCCCAATTCGGCCGATGTGATAAAGTACACAACGGCCTACAATCATTCATGCACAATCCAATCAATAATCACTTCGATATACATTTCAGTTCATTAAGGCAGTAGCGGTAAAGTACGCTCTAGTCTTTTATCAGTAATTCAAAACCAAGTAAAATTTCATATCATTCATTCAAATCACTTCATTTACCAATGCATAAGTAATCCTTCAAATAGTTTGTGCGAACTTCCTTTGGGGATTAGGCCGGGATTCCAATAAATTCCACTAGCTTAGGTGCAAGGACTTATGTTATCCCACTGAGGAGGGTAGGGCGGGGTTGCAGTCGATTAGTGATGCTTATAGAGCCTTCTCCTGCAAGCTCTGGTGGAATTTCAGGTGTGGAATTTCCTTGGAGGCAAGATTCATGCATGCGAAATATTGTCAGGGGCTTCATCGTTGTCAAGTCTCCATATCTCCATTGGGATCAGCAACTTGGAGACGGATGCTGGACATTAGGGGTTTGGCTGAGCTGTTGATTGGTTGGAGACTCTCCGTGGGTCAACACAACTTTTGGTACGATAATTGGATGGGGCACGGGGCCTTCCATTTCCATGTGCAAGTCCAGGTGGGAGTCTCGATTCAGCATGTTATGGAAAATGGGGAGTGGATCTCGAGGAGGCTTGTGGAGTTTCTGCCAGCCGACATGGTACAACAAGTCCTGGCAGTGGTTGGCCTAGACGGGGATTCTCCAGATAGAATGGTATGGACTGCATCAACTTCGGGTCAGTTTTCACTGGCATCGGCATATAGTGAGCTCCACGAGTGTAAGCCATCATCTTTTCTGTTTCGTCAAGCATGGCATCTAAGAGTTCCCCTGAAGGTGTCATTTTTTGTTCTTCGGCTATTGCAGAATCGCCTCCCCCTGGATGACGTCCTAGCATCATATGGCTTTCAATTGCCCTCAACATGTCCCTGTTGCTTAATACCGCATACTGAATCTCTGGGGCATTTGTTATTAGAAGGGGGTCTGGCGACGGAAGCTTGGCAATTTTTTGGCTCAGTTTGTAGGGTTCGCCTCAATACGGGTCACATTAGAGGGATCTTGGGGAATTGGTGGCTTAAGCGGGTCAAATCGGAAAGGCTCAAATTCGTGTTTCGGATCTTACCTAGTCTTATCTGCTGGCACATCTGGAAGGCTAGGAATAATGCAATATTCCAAGGGTTCGAAATGAACTCGGCTACTGTATGTCGGGCTATTTTTAGGGACCTTAAGGATGCCTATGGCCTGGAGTTCATGGAGTTGCAGCTGGTGTGGGATTGGCCTATGTTCTTCGACAGGGTAGAGCACCGTCCTGTTGTTTTCCAAATGAAGTAGATCCGTTGGCATTCTCCTCCATCTCGGGTTGTCAAGTCAAATATAGATGGGTGCTCGAAAGGTAACCCTGGTGTGAGTAGTGGAGGCAGGATTCTTTGGAGCTCTGAGGAAGATTGCTTTTTGCGTTCTCTAGGTACTTGGGGCAGTGTACCAGTGTGAGAACCATCACTTTAAAATATAATTTCCCTAAACTACATGTCTTGTTCTAAGATTTAAACCACTCAATATATGCCCTAGTATTGCATTTTATATGTGTTACAACAATTCTCTTGTATTGACCCTCACTTTAAAACACAATTTTCTTATCTACACGCCTTATTCTAAGACTTAGACCACTTATAAGATGCCTTGCATCATATTCCCTATGTGTTATAACATTTCCCATGCATTACATTTCATTTCCTTTTATTTGAATTAAAACAATTTCTTGAGTTGGTTTTATATAATTCACCACTTGAATTTTATCAAGTGTTCTTTTATTAGTGGTAGGGACTTTACATGAAGGATTAGAGGTGTTAAATATATATTGGTACATTTGGAAAGGTTAAAATATCATTAGCCAAAGATTAAGGGAGAATTGGACAAGAATGGGGCCAAGTGGCAAAACCCTAGTCAAGTATTTTGTTTGACCCAAGATTAGAAGATTATTTAAACTAGCCTAAGCCATTTTTTCTCTCATGATGGCCGGCCCTCTTGAAGCTTAGAGAGGAAGAGAGAAACTCCATTTTCTTGCTTTCTAAACTTAGTTTGATCTTGAGAGAAAAATCAAAGAGAAAGATCTTGAGTTAGTGAGAAACTTTCCTCCAACCTTAGGTGTTTGATTCAAGCTTGAAGCTCTCATTTTAGTAGATTGATTTGGTGATTCAAGTTACCTACAAGAGAGGTAAGTGTTCTTTAAATGATGGTTTTATGGTGTTTTATCATGTACTTGAAGTTTTAATGGCAATATACAAGTTGTTTGGTTGAGATTTGTGGTTAATCTATTGAATTAAACAAGTAGAAGTTGAGTTAGTTTTTATGCCTACTAAGTGTTTGATGAAATGTTTGGATCTTGTTCATGTTTGTTTATGATGTATTAACATGTTTTAAACTTCTTTTGAGTTAGATCTACCACTTGATATGTTGTTTAAATGGAAATCATGAAAGGGATGAAAGTTAGATGAACATGTAAACTTGTGGACTGTTTTCATCCTCTTGGCTGACCGGCATGAGAAGAAGGGGTTTCATCTTGATTTTTGTGGTTTATTTACACTTAATCATGTCTAAGAAACTTGGCTAGAGAATGGTTAAGCTCATGTGTGAATTGGAATAAAACTTGAGTAAGGAAAGTAGTGGTTTGGTCTATATAGTGGACTGGTTTGGTTTTCTTGAAGGCTAGACTGCTATGGTTATTTATTTCATGTTGATGTGTTATATCTTGAACTCCAATGGTCCTAGGTGATGTGACCCCTGTATATGAACATTTGAGGACTGATTTGGGTGAATTTGGACTAAAACAAATGAAGATAGCACCAAGAACCAATGTAGTTTTGCTTGCGGTTAGGGCTGATCCAGGGTTGGAAAAATAGCCAACTTGTCCAAGGTACTGGTACTGCTCGGAGATGAACTAGAGTGTGTAATTGTACCGTTGGAAAGCCCTTCATGTCTAGTTTCCAACGCCACCAACGGTACCTAATTCCGACCTTCCTACAGTGAGATATAGCCGTTTTACCGAGACTGTACGGGCGTGACTATTTTACGCGCGAAGAATGATTTAACCTAGAATGAAACTTTTCTTTTGCCCAACTTTCATGCACTTATTGAACTTGTTTTCTCATGAACTTTTACTGCATTTTGGGCCTAATGTACACGATGAATTGAGTGATTTTAACCACTCACTTGGTCTCTTAATGAGCCTACGATTGAGTGGGAAATGAACCTAATATGTTAACTATTTCACTCGTTGCCCTAGGATTAGGAAATGAAGGTTGTCGTAACTGAGATACTTGACGTTTGACTACTGTATTACTTGACAGATGAGTGTTCCACTACCTGGTACCCATTATGTGAAATATCTGAATATCTGAAATACTTGATTTATGACTGTTGGAGCCAAATACTGTTTTGATAAAATGGAGGCGAACGTGTACTTTATCGCACTCGATCTCCCTTGTTTTCCAATGAGGCTCTGTATACTGTTATTGTGAGATGAGATTTTGCTATATACATGACTGTGTTTGAGTTGTTTGGGTGATATCCCATCAACTACTGCTACTGTTTGGGTACCCAACTTCTTAAGTGAGTCGGTTGTATCGAGCCAGCAAGGGCTTGGTCGAGAAGGCCGATAAACTTTGGGAACTGATGTTTGGAGGTCCCTGGTGAAGTATAGGCGTTGAGCTTGCTTGTTGTGTTGCCCAGCACCATCAGTGGTAAAATCCTTGACTTGATCCTGTTTCTTTGAAATCAGGCTGCGTTTGGATTGAGTGTTTTTGCACCTGTTTTTGAAAAACTGTTTTTCACATTCCAAATGCTACAGTAATGTGTATTTCAAAAACAATTTCAAAAACACCATATCCAAACAATATATCAAAAACAACTCCAAATATATTTCAATTATGTATATTTAATTTGTATATTTTAATAAGTATATTTCAATTTGTATATTTTAATTATGTATTTCAATATGTATATTTCAATTATATTTTAATATATTTTAATATGTATATTTCAATTATATTTTAATATATTTTAATATGTATATTTCAATTATGTATATTATATATATTATACATTTCTAATATTATATATTTATACATACATATTATAAATATTTTATTTTATTTATAATATATTTTTATATATTTATAATATATTTACATAAATATTATATGTTATATAAATTATATATAATATAATATATAATATATTATACATTTATATAAATGTACATTTATACATAATATATAAATTTTTATGTATATTTATAATATACATTTATATTATGTATAATATATAATATAATACATTTATACATTTATATTAATATACATAATATTAATTTTACATTTATACATAATATTAATACATGTATATATTTATATTAATTATATTAATACATTTCTACATAATATTAATATATATTTATAATTTATTAATTTATACATTTATATAATATTCATTTATACATTTAAATATACATTTATATTATGTATTATATATAATATAATACATTTATACATTTATATTAATATACATAATATTAATTTTACATTTATACATAATATCAATACATATATACATTTATATTAATTATATAAATACATTTCTACATAATATTAATATATATTTATAATATATTAATTTATACATTTATAATAATATACACTTATAATTTATAATATATTTATAATATTCATTTATAATTTATACATTTATAATAATATACACTTATACATTTATAAATATATTTATATTATGTATTATATATAATATAATACATTTATATATTTTTATATGAATATATAAATATATTTATTTATAAATATCTATAAATGTATTATAAATGCATAAATGCATTAATTTGTATAAAAATATAAAATTTATATTTTAATATTCATTTATAATTTATTCATTTATAATAAAATACATCTATACATTTGTAAATATAAATGTATTATAAATGCATAAATGTATATTTATATAAAAATATAAAAATTATAATATTCTAAAAATACTCAAAAATATGTTTCAAAAATACCTCTAAAAATAATCCAAAAAAATCTACAGTCAAAGTTTTTCATATAGTTTTTGAAAAACAACCCCAAAAACAACTAATCGAAACGGACTTGTTTTTCAGATTCAAAATGCTACAGTGGTGTTTTTGAAAAACAAACCCAAAAACAGCTAATCCAAACGGAGTCGGATTCCTGGTATACTCGAGTATTACCAAACTATTGTTTGTGGCGTGCGGGTCCGGTATGGGGTTGAATGGTGGATGGAGATTGGTGAAAGCGGTGTTCTACGGATTTGCATTCTATGAATAAAAACATTGACGGAGAGTCAACGGATCCAGTTATGATCAAGCTCCAGTGGTTATTGGCTTTTGAAAGTCACTTGTATCCTTGAATTGAACTGTGATTAAATTACTGTCTTGCTGTACGGAGTTTATTTGATTATTTTGTGACCTTATTTGTCTATTTGTTTACTTGTTTTACTTGGAACCTCACTGGGTGTTAGCTTACCCCACTCCCTTTGTTTTTCTTAACAAATCGGGGATGGATTTGATCAAGAGCTTTCTTAACTTTACATTGTTTTGAACTTGTATTTGAGATTGTAACTTTTGCTTAAGTAGACCTTACTTTTGACTCTTGTAAGCTTAAACCTATAAGTTCAACTCTTGTTATGTAAGTTGACTATTGACTATATGTATACTAAATTTTTGGAGAATTGGTGAAGTGATTATGTTTTATTTAGGGTTACACTCCTTTGCATGGAAGATGTTTCGTCTGCCTCATTTGAGTTATTAGTACTTTGATCGACTGAGCCCCAGCGAAAGTTGGTCAGGCAGTCCGCTGATATCCTAGGGTTTGCCCTAGGGAGAGGTGGGACTGTCATAGTTGGTATCAGAGTTTAGGTTTCAGATCTTTGTAGTGTATCCTAGACTTAAAAGTTTAGGATTCCAGCCTGTGGGATTTGGTTTGAAAGTTGAGTGACCGCTGGTAGGGATAAAAATTAGTGCCTAGGTTTGAATTGGCCTGAGTGAATTAGAAATTTTCGATTTGAGGATTATATTAGACTATTTCCCCTTAAGAGTACTTAAGTTTCCTTTGCACTTTTTCTAGGATGGACGGGACGGATCTAGTGGCCCTAGCGATGACCGGTTGGCGAGATGCCCCGTGAGGACTTACCGATGATTAGATACCAGACCAGGCTCGGAGGAGCTAGAGCCTATTGGAGCCCATCTGACCGCTATAGGCATTGCAAGTATCGGCATATTTATGCTTATCCTAATGAAGTAGTGTTGGCCGTTGTGAAGGAGTGGGAGGTGCTTGCAAGGGACAATGCTAGGCTTGAAATTGAAGTGAATCAATTGAAGGAAACTATTAAAACGAAAACTGATCGGATTAAGGAGTTTGAGTATGATGTGGTCGAGGGCCGAGAAAGGGTTGATGACCTTTGTGCACAGCTTGGAAAAGCTTAAGAGTGCATGATTAAGAGGGCCATGAAAGTGAGGAATAGAGCTGAATCGATTCTAAATATTTGTGATGACTTACTTTAAAATGTGAGCAATGAGGCTTTCTACATTGGAGGCGAGGCAGGAACTGAACCTGCCCAGGCTGAGGGGTCAGCTAGTCCCGCGACGGACTAAGCCTTTAATTCTAGGCTACTATTTTGGGTGATTTTGACTACTGTACATAAAGAGGATAGAGAATGTGGTGAATCGGTAGTTGTACTACTTTCTTTTGGCCACTTACACGAGGTTTTTACTTGATATGATTGTATGGCTGTATCTGTATTTTTTAGGCTCGTATTTGATATTTTTGGTCTTGTTATTTTGTAAACAACTGCTATGAGCCTTTGAATGTATAATACTGTGACTTTGACGTTGACTGTGACGGTGACTTTGACTATGACTGTGACTGCGACTTTGACGGTGACTGTGACGGTGACTTTGACTATGACTGTGACTGCGACTTTGACGGTGACTGTGACTTTGATTTTGACTTTGACCTTGGCATTGACTTTGACTTTGATTTTATTTTGGCATTGGCATTTAACTACTTTGCAATTTCACTCACTTATCATGACTCCAATTTCATTTTTATTTGACTTTCGAAAAATGAATAAGTATCTGACATGTACCAACACTTACTTACCTGTTAGTTATAATACTTGGCTCCTAGACCAATGAGTAATAATGGAGACTAGACGACAACGTGGTTGGGGCCATAGGCATAGATCTGGGCCGGTCCAGGACTAAGAGGAGGAATAAGGGTCTGTAGCCAATCAGAACCAGGGACCCAGAGTTGAAGGAGGGGACCAGGTAGCTACGGCTATCAATCAAGTGACTGATTTACTAGCCCGTTTGGTTAACCAGCAAGGTCAAGCACCTGGTAACTAGCAAAAGGACCATGAAAATAGGGCTCTGAAACGGTTTCAAAAATTCACTCCTCCTAAATTTCTTAGAGGACCAGATCTCGAAACTGCCGAGAATTGGTTTGAATGAATGGAAGATAATTTTGCTATTTCGCGTGGTCTCTACTCTGAGTGAGTTTAGGATCAGGTGGTGTTCTTGGGCGAAAGCTATGAATCAAGACTGTTATAAGCATAAACCCTTTATCAGGGTACTTGGGAGAAATAGATATGTACGTCGGGTAGGAAACTCTAATATGGGTGATTTACTCTTGGGACCGACCGACTCGAGTTGTGAATTATCTTATTGTGGATTCTTGTACTTGAGTACAAAAACTGGAGAGCGCTAGAATAAGGGTCTGTATCTTAATTGCACTTGAGATAAGTTTTGATGGTAAAAGTCAAGGCACGGAAGATTTTAACATTTGACCTGGTAATGGGACTGATTGAAGGAGTGGATCTTGGAAGGTTATTATGGACTAATCTAGAAATAGTCTGTTAGAGTTTCTACAGATGGTGGCTAGATTGTAGTGTACGTTGAGAAATTTGCACTGAAAACCTATTTTCTTCTCCTATGACTGTGAAAACTTGATAAGTTTCTCCTATGACTGTCGAAAGTTTCTATATATGGTTTGATTGCAACCATATGGGTATCTCTATCCCTCTTTTGATATTCTTTCCTATACTTCCTTGACAACTATCCACTAATGTCTAAGTATGGACTTGACACGATTATTACCGTGGCGAGATCATGAGTTTTGGAATTATGCATAGGGATTTGAGAAAAGAATTGGGTTCTATACCTGTATGCAAGAGCTTGAGATAGGATGTGGAACTTTCGACATACAAAGTACGCTATTGGGGATTCGTTATGTATGTAAGTGGCAATGGTACTCCTTATGCTAATACTCCAGAATAGGAATAAGTGACATAGTATTTTGAAGTATTGTCCCACTTGTGTTCTACTTTCTCGTCTATCTCATTTGAGAGTAGCTAAGTTTAATCTCTCGTGGTTGGATTGGAAATGAATGAACTTAAAAGTTATACGACTAAAGCTTCCATGAAGCCAATCGTAATTAGAGTTGCTTGGCAAGCTATTATTGAGTTAAGTGAGTCGGCAAGGTGACAAATGTGACTGATCTGTATAAGAAAATAGAGATTATTCGAAAGGAACTAGAGTTCCAAAAAAGATTAACTGAGCACTGGGAAGGATGAAGGAAACAAGAATACTTGGAGAAAATTGAACTACTGCACCAGAACATAGAATGGAAAAAAAATATGAAGGGATTCCAGAAGAGGTATGCAATAAGTTTGAATTAGTGCATTTGCCTACTCGAATAGCATCTTAAGATATCCCTTGTCAAGTTAGCTATTAGTGAGATCTTGCCTGAAATAGTTGTGATCATTGGACTGTGCGTAGTGAAATTTTATATAGTAAGCCGTATTCCCGTTAGGAACTAGAGTTCCAAAAAAGATTAACTGAGCACTGGGAAGGATGAAGGAAACAAGAATACTTGGAGAAAATTGAACTACTGCACCAGAACATAGAATGGAAAAAAAATATGAAGGGATTCCAGAAGAGGTATGCAATAAGTTTGAATTAGTGCATTTGCCTACTCGAATAGCATCTTAAGATATCCCTTGTCAAGTTAGCTATTAGTGAGATCTTGCCTGAAATAGTTGTGATCATTGGACTGTGCGTAGTGAAATTTTATATAGTAAGCCGTATTCCCGTTAGGAACAATGGACTTGGTACCTGCTATTTTAATAAGTGCTATTAAATATTGGTGGTTGGGCAGTATTGGATCCTTGTCCATGAGTCTATCCCTATATTTTAGTCTTTAAGTAAGTGAAAATTTTTCGTTTGTCATTCGAAAGGAAGAAATTATTCAATGGACAGTGTATGGATTTAAGAGCTAGCAAGAATAGTAACCAAGTTTTAACTCTTCTTTTATCGAGATTAAAGTTTGTGTCATTTCTCACCTTTGATATCTTCACTGATTTTATTTAGCATGATGTTTTAGCCATTGCACTATTTTGATTTTCTCTCAAGATAGATTTTGGTAGTGGCAAGAGTGGAGAGATTTTGGAGGAAAAGCATTAAGCTTCAATTTTTCTTGAAGGTACAAGGCAACTTTGGCAATAAACTTTCCTCTCCTTCCAATATATGCAAACTAGTGGTTTAGGGTTTCAATTTCGATAGTTTCCCGAGAAAATTTCATGGTTTGAAGTTGTGTAGTGAAATTTTCAGTTTTATGGTAATTTTCTGCCCACACATGATGCTTAAGTGTTGGCCATGGTTTGGTAGCTTTGCTATGTGAAATATCTAGCTTTTATATGCTAGTTTGACTTGCCTAAAGAAACGTCCACCTTGTGATTAGGAATTTCAGCTTAGGGTTTCATTTTCTAACTTGAGTAGGTGACAGTTATATGCTTGATTTAGTGAGTTGCTGGCTTGGTGTGTATATGTTTGAGTTGAAGCTGTTTTATGGGAAGAATGAAGCCTTGAATTGACTGAAGACAAAAAAAAAAAATTGTAAACACAAAGGAAGTGCTGTTGAAAATTTTTCCGCAAGGAACCTTGGAAAGTTTTAGGAAATCTATTATATCTTGATGTAGAAAAGAGTCAAAATTGAGTTTTGTTTCTTATATTTGAAACTAGATTCAGAGTACTATCAACGGCAAAATTTCAGCATTGTTCTCAAACCTATGAATATCTGTGATTTTTTCAAAATTGACTGAAATTGCATATTTGTTGTCTTTTATTGGGTGAAGCATCAACTTTAGGTTGGAAATTGACTGAATTGTGGAGAGAATCTTACAATAGCATCTTCTAGGAAGTTGTAACCCTTTTAATCTATTTTCCGACGATACAAAGTTTATAAATTTTGGACTTAAGAATCTTGAGATATGATTTTTCAAATGGTATCGCGCAACACTCAAAAATTTCTGTTTTCCTAGAACTGTTTCTACTTTCATTTCCAACTTTAGGATTGGAGTTGGTAAACTATTTTGAGGTTGGCTTATGAGTAGAATTGAGGTTTAAATGAAAAGAAATGAGTTTTTTCAAATCATTTTAGATCGGGTAATTTCCAACTTTGTATTTTGAACACCTTTTCTAATTTTTTCAAACGTTTGACTATAAGTGATACTCTTGTGCTTTAAACGAATTTTGGCAACGTTGATTAGTAGTACATGAGGATTACTCCTCAATTGGAACAAGCAAATATTATATTTTGATAAGTTATACGGGTATAAAACTTGTAAATTGATGCATGTTTTAAATAAAGTTTTGGAACCTTAGTTTCTTTATATATTTGGCTTTGTAATTGCTAGTCTTTTACTAAAGCATGTGATTACAGGACTCGAGAGAGAGTGTAGACACCAAAATTTTGGTGTAGTTTTATTTACTTTTATTTTTATTTGTTTTTTTAGTTTTTTATTTCCTTTTAGTTTTTTATTTTTATTTTTATTTTTTATTTTTAAGTCATTTTAGCATAGAAATTTATCAAAAAAACATGCTTTAGTTATTTTAGATTCAAGATTATCGTTATTTAATTAAAACAAAAAAAAGAGAAAAAGAAAGAGAACAAAAAAAAAAGAAAAAAAGAAGAAAGCAAGCTCATGCACCGAGCCACACAGGATCCGAGCCCTTGCCTTCATTTTTTTACCACCACAAGGTACAAAGCGGTGAAGAAAACTCCAATTTCACTTCTTGACTCCATTTTTCTCCTCCGTCTGATTCGTTCCAACAAAAATCCCTAGCTTGATCCAAGGTTTGTGATAAAACATAAAAATCTAAGGCTGTAAAAAATACAAAAACAAGATGGAGTTTTCCGTGCCTTAGATGCTAGGGTTCAGGAGGGAGTTTCTGATATAAAATGTTGGAGAAAGCTAAGGTTTGGGGAGGAGGTTTTTGGACGGCTGGTTGAGTGAGGGAATAAGGAGAGGATTTGATGGTCGGTTGAAAAGGGTAGAGGCGGCTAGGGTATGAAAAAGAAATCAGAGGACGGCTAGGGAGAGAAGGAGAGTTTGAGTAAGAGAGGACAAGGAGGGGTTGGCGGCTGAAGGAAAAACAAAACAAAAGGCTACGGGGGTTTCTGAGAAAGAAAAAGGGGCAGCCGAGAGCAAGAGGAGGATAGAACCACTTTGAGAGATAGAAAACAGAGAGGGGACGGCAGAGAAAATCTGGGAAGAGAGAGACGGAGCGAGGGAGAAAACCAGAAAGAAAAGAGAGAGATAGACAGAAACGAGAGAGCTCTTGGCTAAAAAAAAGAAGAAAAAGAAAAAGTGAGAGAGGCTACGGGATCAACGGGAAGAGAAACCCAGGAGGAGGAAAAGAAATCTGAGATCCAAGAGAAGGAGAGGAGCTACTGCAGTCTTTCTTCTTTCTTCATCGCTACTAAATTCCATCGAAATAGCACTGTAAGGTTTCTTTTTAGCATAGATAGTTTCTATGAGAATCATGGGTTGTTTGGTATTTCTAATGGTTATGTGTTTAGGTGGTTGTTGTCGCGCCCCACTTTTTGAATGGTGAGGAAGTAGTGTGTGAAATATGTATGTGAACGTGTGCTAAAGTGAAAATAAAGGCCGTGGGATTGTGAAATGCGACGGTTTGGCCAAATAAAGTTCAAAAAGGGTTTTTGGATGAAAAATTCTAGTCGCCACTTGGTATGGAGTTAGGGTGTACCAAGTCACCCAAAAATGATTTTTTTGTTTTGTTTTTGAAAGAAAAAGTAAGCAAACCCTTTTAAAGAACTTTTAGGTCTACGCAACCAAAGAGAGGGATCGGGGGTCACATTTGATAAGGGAGAAGGCAAAGGCAACGCCTAAGGCACTCCCTTACCCCAGCCAAAGCTAGTTGCATGACTTAGCCCCTACTTTTCCTAATTTTTCTACCCAAGGTACGTATCGCATGTTGGATATGACTAATTGATGCGAAAAGAAAAGAAAAATGCAATCCTAAACCTAAAATGTTTCTCATGAGGCTTTTAGGTCCCAACCACAAGAACTGTGGTGGCCAATAAGGATAGCTCTCATGGAAGTCGTTGTAACATCCCGAATATTAGGAGGTTGTTTGTGAATAAAATATTAAAGTATATTTCTTCGGGTTTGATTTAAAACCTTATTTTGTTTTAAACGACTAGAAACCCTAATGTTTTAATCAAAAACCCTAGTTTACTTGTGACTAAACGGTTTCTTAAATCTTTCATATTTTACTAGAGATTCTAATGTTAATTATTGAAATTGTAAATTCCTCACGTTTTCTTAAAAATTTCCTTTTATTTGGAAATTATTATTTATTAAAGCTCTACTATCCAATTATTCCATAATAAGTGCAAATGAATCTAGAAAGTAGGGTTTTATTCTTCGTTTTCAAGATTTGAGCAAATTAGGGTTTTCGCGATTTTTCGCCGGATGAATTTTCGGTACAGAGTAAGGATTAATTTTGGGGATTAAAAGTGACTTTTAAGTGAGAAATAATATGTGATTAGTAGCAATGATATAAGGTTAGTGAATGGGAAGTAAAAACCCTAATACGTGTGTTTTTAAGAAAAACGGCGCGAACCGGCGGGTCCCGCGCACTACCGATTGAACGCACCACTTGACCACCACTTTCTTGCCATACAAGTTTATCATTAATGGAGCAAAATATCTTCCCCCTCTTAGCTCTCCTATTGGCCGAAATTTAGTGGTTAAAATGCAAGGAAAGAAAGAGAAAATTTTGTGGTTGTAATTCAACCAAGTGTTAGACAAACTTGTGGCTAGAATTACTTCTTATCTTTCCAACCTTCTTATAAGACAAACTTAGCTTAATCTCCTTCATTATTTCTGCACCTTGGCTGAGTAAGGAGAGAGAGAAAAGAAGAGCAAGAGCAACAAATTTCCTTCTTGATTTGCTTCAACCCAAGTAACAAATCCAATTCTAAACCGATTAAAGTACTAAGTGTGGGTTGGGAAGCTTGAGGAACCAAGAAATACCAAAGGGGGTGAAGGATCACTCTACCAAGCCTTGCTTTTGAGGTACCAACATCTGAACATGATCTTGGTTGCTTTGAATTTTGTTTTAAGATGTGTTTTTAGCTTAAGTTTTGGCTTGATTTCATGATTATGCAAGTGGGTGTGGTGAATTTGGAAGTTTTCCCCTTTTATATGATGAACTAGGGCTTGAGGAATTTCTGCCAAATTTGTTGTATGATGCTTGTATGTTGCAATTAAGGTTGTATAAGGTGTTTTGGTAGTGATTAGAACAAGAAAATTGAGAAAGTTCCATTGATTACAAAAAAATTCCAGAATCTGGAAATTTTTCCCAACATTCTGTCCGAATTTTTATCTGTATGTTAGAGGCTGTTTTGGCCTTAGGTCAAAGAATAAAAGTTGTAGAGAATGGCATTTTATAGGTGCATACAAAATTTCAGCTCAATCGGAGTAACGTAGGATGTGAAAAGTCCAAAATACCCTTACTGTTCTAAGTATTTCCCAGCAGTCCGTTTCATCAGTTAAGTCCAGTTTATCACGTTTTTTGACTAGGAGCCGTACTGATTTAGCTCTGGGCCAAAACATGAAAGTTGTAGTGTTCTGAAGTAGCTTTAAAATGCCTCTAAGAACACCTGAATTGGACTTTTGTACACTGAGTTATGTCTGTTACAGCGTAATGCGTTTAAACAGCCGATGAATTGGTTTCTGGTTTAGTAATTTGAGAATTTGACCAAGTTACATTAGAAACTGGACAAAATGACCTTCATGAACATTGTAGCTCTGTGTCTTAGCTTCGAAACGGTATAAGTTACGCCTCAATCCGATAAGCGTAGCCTCGGATATGTTATTTCCGTATTTGTACGTCAAATCTGTCTTGTGCTAGATTGTATTTCTGCACATGCTATTACTGTAATTCTTGTTCTTATGATATTGTGAGCCTATGGAACGGCTTTTGACTTGAATTGCTGATATGTATGATGTTGGGTTTTGGCTGAGGAAAAATAATGAAGCCTAAATGGCTGGAAAATTAGGTAAACACAAGGGGCATGCTGCCCAAATTTACGCTCGAAGACTAGAGAACTACTTGCAACTTGAGTAAGGGTTAAGAGTGATTACTGCTTGAACCATCTAGGGTACTTGAGTCTTCTTGTTCCGAGGTATATAAGTAAGGACTTGGCCGAACTTGTACCCTTGAGAAATGCAATCATGATTGCTCGAAGTATGTTTTCCTTGTATTTTCCACTCACATGACGATTTCAAGTATAAAGTTACAAAGTTTTACCGTTTAAAAAGTGAGCAAGTGTTTCACACTACCATCCAAGTGAATTCCAATTTCTTGAATTTTATTGAACAAAGCGTTTAAGTTTCGAATCTAAGTCGTGTTTCAAAGTTCTCAAACTGAGTTTTATCGCAGATTTGGACTCCGAACCCGGAGTATAACCTGAAAGTGACCAGTAAAGGCACTATATCTTTTGGTGAGTGCTTTCAAATACCGAATTGAACTTGATACTTGAACTTGATACGTGACCAATCTGATTACATGTTATATACGTGAATTGTAAGGGCAAGAGTGTACTTTATCGCACTTGCCCTTACGTGATATACTTGTTTATTGTTGCAATTGACTTGATATACTTGATTATGATGCGCGCACTTCCTGGAATTCCAGAAACCCTATGGCGAGTTACTCTAGTCGAGCCGGCAAGGGCTTGGTCGATTGGGTAACGAACCCTGGGTCTCTTGTATTGTCGAGTGGAGTGATATCTCCTCGACTAATCGGTATACTCGAGTATTACCACCCGTGTTTATTGAGGATTTTGGGCCCAGTAGGGGGTTTGAACGGTGGACGGAGAGTCGTGTAAGTGGTGTTCTACTGGATTGGTTACTTACTTGAAAGTTGACGGAGTGTCAACTACTACGTGATCAAGCTTCTGGTAATGCAACGGGAATTTGGCTCCTGAGAGTCATCCGTATCCTTATACTTTGGAGTGAATATTGTTTATTGGATTATTGTTGCTTTTGAAAAACTTCTACACTCGCTCATTTTAAGATTGCTACTTGACGTGTTATTGCTCACATTTATGAACTCTTCATGCTTGTTACTTTGCTATACCGAAAACTTGTACTTCTAAATAATGGTCAATTTGCTATTTGGAACCTCACTGGGCTTTTAGCTCATTCCACTCCATTTGTTTTCCTTTCAGGGGTACGAGTGACGCGTGAGACTTGTAAAAGACTAGCGTAGCCTTTTGTTTTGACTTTTGACTTTTTGGTCTTGTACTCGCGCTATTCCTCGAATGGAACATGTTGTACTTCGATTGTATACGTATTGAACTAGTTGGGTGTGTTGAGACTTTGTACCTCGATTTCTATCAATGTAAATTATAAGCTTGAATTGCGGATATTATTTATGGTTCATGGATGTGTGTACATGACCCGATCGAGACAGTGAGTGAGTCCTGGCGAGAGCTGGGCAGGCGGTCCGCCGAACCCTTTGGTACGCCTTAGGGGGAGGTGGGGTCGTCACAGTCGTGATTAATGCAAGTGAGGACTCAAGTGCAAGTGTGCAAGTGTGAGAAAATAAAGGTGCTTGTGTGTCCAAATGAATGAAAATAGGATATTAGATACGTATAAGTGCAATTTGAGTGCCATTTGTGAGGTAGAAAAATAAATGAGGGATAGAAAAAAGGTGATGAGAAAATGGATTGAGAAAAATCTAACTAGTGAGAAAATGTGGCTAAAAGAGTGAGGAGGTGATATAAAAAGAATGCAAGTGTATGACCCTAAGGGAATGCATCAGGTCGGGCACGGGAAGGACTCCTAACTTTACGACTTTGATTTTCCCTTGGATTAGAAGGAAGAACTAGCGTGCTAAGGCTATTTTGTAGCCAAACTCGCTCCTTTCCCTTATCGAAAGGGGACTCTCAAGCAAATGTACCCTATAACTAGCATGAGGATGCAAAAAGCCTAAAATGAGGGGAAAAGGATTGGAGGAGCATGCCAAATGATAAAAAATTAAGAAAAATGCATGAAATGTAGTGAACATGCAAGTATGCACTAATGAAAGGGGGACGGCCTATTGGGTCTAGCGTTGGACTAGCCCTTTCTATGAATTCCTACTAGCGTTGGACTAGTGGAAACGGAATAATGAGCCACAACTAGCATTGGACTAGTGTGGTGACGTACATTCATCCATCACATTCATCTACGACTATAAAAAGCGAGTAGACATGCGAATCACCTATAAACACGTAGCACATAACACTTAGCATGCTCGACTAAATGCAACAGCCTAATAAAGCGGTAACACATAGCACATAGACAAGCAATAAAGCTAAGGAGCCTATTACATTTGCTAACTAAAACAAAAGGGGAAGGGGAAAATGGACAAAATTGCTCTCCAAGCCCTATTTATTACAAGCCAAGAGGTGTACACATACCCCATTAAATGAATAACTTAATAAAAGCAAAAGTAAACGAAATAAAGGAACTAAAGAAAGGCATGGAAAGCAAATTAGACATGCAATGTCTCACTTAGCACGTTGGGTCACATAGGAGAGACAAAAAAGGATAAAAGAAAGTATACCTCCCCCTTTTGTGGTGCTAATAAAGTGGACAAGACTTAACTTGGGCTATAGTCACCAAAGAAAAGATAACTTGGGCTAAAAACCATTAAAACAAGGGATTATTGCATCACTTTAATTAACAAAATTACATGGAATGAAAATAACACGAAATTGAAACACTTGAAACACCCAAATAGACTAAACAACCTATATTCAAAGGTCTAAAACAGACAAGGACCCAATTGAAACCATTAACTAATCAATCAAAGCCAGTCGAAACATTCTAGGAACTTTAAAGGTCCAAAAGCAAGAAAAGGTCAAGTAACCAACTTATTTAGGGAAATTAAAGAAAATAGGCAAACACAAGCTCATTTAGACAAAAAGTTCACAAATTCATGCATTAAGTACCACCTAAACAAAACATGGTAATTAATGAAAGCAAACAAGCAATGAAATTGCAAAAATCAGAGTTGCGAAGGATCAAATTGATGAAATTATTCAATTGGTTGGGTCATAGTGAAACAAAGGGGAACTTGAGGGGTTAAAGTGCAATTTTTGAAAGCAATTGTTGCATGCAAATGCATGTGAAACTACGACACATTGCCTGTAAAAAAAATATGATGCAAGCTTCATGCAGTTCGGCACTTCAACCAGTTTTTCAAACATAAACAAATCCAAACACAATTATCATACAATCTTCCCACTTTGTATCATGAAACCTGTAGACTTAAGCACCAAGATGGTAGGACAACAACCATGCAAAATCTGAACAACTCCAGCAACTAAAACATTTCTACAACAAGAAGAAACTCTCGACAGCCAACTAAAACCTGAGGAATTCCAGCAACCTTGTGCGGCCAAATTTAAGAATCATTTCAAACAAGAACCAGCTGTAAGCTTATCCTTAACACGGCACACTAAACATACAAGGGAGAGGGAGATCAGCAAAACGTGGGGAGAGGCTTGCGAATTCAGTTTTACTTTCGATAGCAACTTTCCACCAGTTTCTAAGTTTTCTACGGAAGCTTATTTACCTAGCAAGTTGTTTGAGCCTGATTTATGTGGATTCAGTCCTAGAACACATGACCCCAACATTAATCACCCAATTTCTTCTTTCAAACACAAGATTAAATGATCCAGTAGGCAATGAAACCCACTCGGTGGATTGTCGCGAGGAAACAGCAAAATAGGAGCAATGAAATGCAGCTTTTCTTATTTCAAACAAGACTTCCGGATATCATCTTAACAGAAATCCCATGTTAAGGCACTTCATTGGATAGATCAAAACAATAAGGTAACCCAAACACACACAGAGCAGCAGAAGATGCCTGAGACTTCATGCATCCAGAAACCCTACAGGCATCCGTTCTCCATAACACAAGGGAATGTAAAATTTGTAGCAGGGCATGAAGATACCCGTGGCCAACATGCCTACAGCCCACTATCGTGACAACTGAACACCAAAGGAAACACAAACTTCAAGCAACCAAGCATCTCAGTATGAACTAAACATGCTTTCTAACTTTCCTCATAAAACTTTAGATGTTGACACACAAAGATCAGAAGGAAAACCATGCAGCCCTAGCAAAAATTTCTGAAGCTTATCTGATGCCTTAACATTTAGCAGTCTTATGCGACAACAACAAGTTTTTACAGCTACAAGCATTCAAACATACCTAAACCGTCAAAATTTAAAATCTTTGGAAACATCAAGGATCACCAAAAGAATCCACGGAACACATCTATCTGGTCTTGAAAAAAATGCGAAGCTGATGGTTTTGGGTTTTCAAATTTTCATACCAGCTCAAAAACGCGACCCACACACAGCCACAAGACTGGACCTTTTTATTCACAAACTCAGAAACAAACTCTTGATGAACATGAAACAAAAGGGGCGAAAGAGTAGACAACCAAAGCAGTGATCTTTCCATAAGCAAAATCACGAAACATTATTCAAAGCGATACTGGGATCTAAAGGAGAGGAACTACTTACAGTACCCAGGCTTTCTCGATGAAGATCCGTCTCTGCTGGTGGCGTGAAAGTTAGCAATTCCAGTGGCTCTCCTTGCTCTCTACCAGCCCTTTGCTCAGGTTTGTTGCTTCAGGTTGTAGCCTCCCCAGTTTTCCTCTCGTCTCTTTCTAAACCTCAAATTCTAGTTTTCCTTCTGTCTCCGACCCAATCTCAAAGCTTGCCCTTTTCTTGCTCTCTCGACTGCAACTCCGAGCTCTCCTTTCCCTCGCTTACTTTCTCTTGCTTTTTTTTCTTTTGCCCAGCCGTCACTTTCTATCTCTCCTCCATCCTTTTTCTTTGCCGTTTCTTCTGTTTTTCTTTTATAGGGGAACCATAACCCCTAAACCCTCACCTCAAAGGTGAGGATGAAGGGTTGGTTCCCTCTCTGTTTCTCAGCCATCCGATCTGCAGGAAGAGGGTGCCGTTCTCACGCTGCTGCATGCTGCTACTAATTTTTTTTTAAAACTAATAACTTTGTACAAAAATGAAAAATGATATTAAGCAAAGAAAAACAATAATTTAGGAAAAATCAGACAAAAATAAACAAACTAGAAATAATAAACAACAAAGTTGCGATTTTTCTTTTCTTTTCTTCATTTTTTCATTTTCATCAATTTTCTTTTTTTTCTTCTTTTTTTTCTTTTTTTTTCAAGAAAACATTGAATTTGAATAAAAAACAACTAAAGCATATTTTTGAATGCTTTTTCCTTTTTTTTTCCGAGAAATTCTATGCTAAAAAAAACTTAAAAATAAAACTAGAAAACTAAAACTAAAAAGTGAATAAAACTAACACGACAAATAAAAACAAAAAAACTAAATAGTAAATGAAATTACACTAAAATTTGGTGTCTAAAGTTTGCCCCTCTTTGTCTGAGTTTTGGAAAAACTTAAGACAAAGAAATAGACACCAAATATTCACCTGTGTTATTCGGCTGCCACTCCTCGAATGACTGCCGTTGACTGACCCCTTTTTTTTTAATGAAAACTTAAAATGGGGTGGACACAGATGAGAAATTTAAAATGGGATTGACCCGAACAGGAAATTTAAAACGGGACTGGCTCGAACAAGAAATTTAAACGGGACTGACCCATGTTCAGTGGTAATGAAAAAGGAAATGCTCACTAGTGGGACTGACCCACGGCTAGTGGCGGTGCAAAATGAAAATGAAAAACTTACTAGTGGGACTGACCCCACGGCTAGTGGCGGTGCGAATGAAAAGCTCACTAGTGGGACTGACCCATGGCTAGTGGCGATGTGAATGAAAAGCTCACTAGTGGGACTGACCCACGGCTAGTGGCAAACGAAAATGAAATGTACACTAGTGGGACTGACCCACGGCTAGTGGCAATGTGAATGAAAGCTCACTAGTGGGACTGACCCACGGCTAGTGACAGAATACAAGGAAATGCTCACTAGTGGGACTGACCCATGGCTAGTGGCTAACGAAAATGAAATGCACACCAGTGGGACTGACCCACGGCTAGTGGCAAAGTGAATGAAATGCTCACTAGTGGAACTGACCCACGGCTAGTGGCGATGTGAATGAAATGCTCACTAGTGAGACTAACCCACGGCTAGTGACAAACGAAAATGAAATGCACACTAGTGGGACTGACCCACGGCTAGTGGCAGAATACAAGGAAATGCTCACTAGTGGGACTGACCCATGGCTAGTGGCTAACGAAAATGAAATGCACACTAGTGGGACTGACCCACGACTAGTGGCAAAGTGAATGAAATGCTCACTAGTGGGACTGACCCACGGCTAGTGGCGATGTGAATGAAATGCTCACTAGTGGGACTGACCCACGGCTAGTGGCGATGTGAATGAAATGCTCACTAGTGGGATTGACCCACGGCTAGTGACAAACGAAAATGAAATGCACACTAGTGGGACTGACCCACGGCTAGTGGCAGAAAATGAAATGCTTTGACAATTGGACAGTGGGATTAAACCCGAGCCTGCCGTGATGAAACTTGATTTGACTTTTGATTTTTGATTGAAGATTTTTCTTTTCTTTTCGCTTTTTCTTTTTGACTTTTGAGAATCTTTCCAAAAAAATTAATTTGCCCCAGTATGATGAATTTTTGCAATTTGAACCCATAGTTGATTCTATATCGCCATGTTGTTGCACCTTTTGATCAAATTTGCTTGCAACATTTTCAAATCTGCCTTTGTTCACCGGAGGACTCCTTCCGACACCGATTCCAGTGCGAGGTGTGATTACTTTCATCTGTGCATGCAATTTTCCTGCAAAAGGGAAAAAACAAAGAAATTGCCACCACCATTTTATCCGTTTTCCTTTGAGAATCATGTAAACATGAGTCTTTCGACGCCTTTATCAACTTTTGCTGCGGCAGCCGATTGAGTTGGATTTCTCACCCTAAGGCTTTTCCGATTTTCAAACTGACCAGGTATGTGCTTTGCCATATTGTGAAGTCTGTGTAGCTGGCTTGGCTGAATTTCAACTGTTCCCAAAAGATGACTGAATCCAAGCATACTTTTTGAAATAAACCACGGGAATTATTATTCACCACAATTCAATGATAAAGAATGAGGTATGCAAGAAAATTCACATGTCATGTAAGAATGAATATGCACAAGAATGCACACATAACCATTTGTGCTTAAATTCTACAAAAAATGCCATGAATGCAAGTAATTTGGAAAAAACGAGCTTCCTAAGAATGTATTTGCAAAAGAATGTTTTACAAAATGACACAACTTTGGCCAACGGATGTCATATTTGAATCTCTGGATATCCTTGTTCTGGGATTCAACATTGGCCGAAGTATTACAAAAATGAGGAGAAATCCAAATGAACCAAGTCACTAGCTGTTCTTCTTCATGCTTGCTCGCTGCAAAACCCTACCTTGGCGCCCTTTCGGGTTTTCACCAAGGTTGCCCCCACCCTTTTTGTTTTGTTTTATTTTTCTTTTCTTCTTTTTCTCATTTTCTCTTGAAGTGCCTTTTCGGATTTTTATCCAAGGAAGCAACGGAAGAGTTCAACCCTAATCGCCTCAGAAATGTAAATTGAAAATTACTGACATCAATAAAATGCGCTTCCCTTGTAGACTTAAGCGAAGGCATCATGGACATCACTTGTCAGTTGATTAGCAAACTTCCCAATAGAAATACAACAAGTGACGAAAGCCAGGACTTTAGGCTTTTGTAATGAGGTCAGGTGGGATATTCTCAAGAAAAGTTGAAGCTTGAAAGCAAATTTTGATGAAAGATGTGAAATAACCTGAGATTGCATCATTTTGAAATTATTTCCAATTTTGAACGAAACTGAGGAAAATTTGCCTCGATTTAGTTGGATTTTTCTTTCTTTGCATTTTCTTCACTGCATTCTCCTCACTTTTTGCATTTTTCTTTAAAAACTAAATTTGCCCCAGTGTGGGGTTCTTTCTTTTCTTTTGATCATCTCTTTTCAAAATGAATTTGCCCCAGTGTGGGGTTTGCAATTCTCAGGGGCTGCCAAACGAAAATTATTGTTCCAGTAGCTCAAAGAGGATGACTAGGGATGAAATGTTTTGATTGGAAAGGAAGATGGCCTGACTTTTGCCTCGTCTCTTGCACGATTTCCTAGAAGAAATTTGCATAATCAAATAAAGAATTTCTTACACATGTCTGAGTTGATAAGTTGAGGGAATGTCTGTCCATCCATCTCTGCCAAAATGTGTGCTCCGCCAGACAATACCTTTTGAACAATGAACAGCCCTTGCCAATTTGGAACAAATTCGCCTTTGACTTCATCTTTCAATAGCAAAATCACTTTAGCATTTGATTCCTTTCTTCAAAGAATCGGTGGCGGATCTTTTTGTTATGAACACAGGCCATGCGTTTTGGCAACATTGGCTATGGCACATAGCATTCGACTGCTTTACATCAATCAGAATCAATCGTTGATGACACTGCTTTAACCAATCAGCTTCCATCCTGGCAGGAAAGGGATTTTCTCAATGAAAGAATTTCTCAATGAAGGGTTTTCTCAATGAAGGCTTTCTCAAAGAAGGGTCTCCTCAATGAAGGCTTTCTCAAAGGAAGAATTTTCAACGAAGGGATTTTTAATGAAGGGATTTCCAATAGCTTTCTCAATGAAGGCTTTCTCGAGGAAGGGATTTTCAACGAAGGGATTTTTAATGAAGGAATTTTCAATGAAGGGCTTCATCAAATTCCAGAACAGTAATATTCAAAGGGTCAAACAACTTCACCTTTGGCCATCTCAAAGAATTAACAAAAATTCAGGATAATAATCAAATAAACAAATAAAACAAATTGTGCATTTCATGAAACTCCAAATCAAAGCAGAAACAAGACAAAACTCAATTGCAAAAGATGCTTTCGTTAAGCTATTCACATATGCAAGAAAAAGTTTTCGTGAATTTTAGTAAATGACAACCCCTAGATTTATCGAAATTCCCTTCGAGAGGGAGGATAATCAGCCATCCAAATTGTGCAGAGCTCCTTCAGGATTTTCAAATTTCATCATTGGAGGTGGATGCCTCAAAGGTGTCCTTGTGTCTGGGAAAGGGGTTTGTACTTATACTTGGTCCTTGTTCTGCACTTCTTCTAATCACTATTTCCCCCGCCTCGATCATTTCTTGGATTTTCTGTTTAAGTGCTCTACAATCAGTAGTTGGGTGGCCAGGTGCTCCCGAATGGTAGGCACAAGTGTACTGTGGATTGTACCCGGCACGGACGCCATGAGGATAAGTTGGAGGGGGAATTTCGCCGATTTTACCGGCGACTTTTAATTGTTCATATAATTGGTCCAAAGGCCTGCCAAGATTGGTGAATGTTCGAGAACGATTTTGATCGTGAGTTTCAGTATGTTGGGGGTAGTTGTAGATGGGTCTGTTTGGTCGGGTAAATTATTGATTGTAGGGAGGTCGGGGTCGAACTTGTTGGAAATTAGGTTGAGATATTTGAAAATGGGCTATGGGCGAGTTGGTGTAATTAGGGCGAGGTCGAGGATGAGTGATATTGGTGTGATAAACAGGATGAGGGTTTGAATAGTAAGGGTAAGGGTTTGAGTAGGTGGGATATTGTCAAGATCTAGGTCTTGGGATAGGGTTTTGATCCCATATGAAGGCAGCTTCCCCCTCTTTCTTTTTAAGTTGCGGGTTCTTCCCACTATTCCCCTGTCCTTGCAAGGCATCCAACTGGGATTTGAGGGCAGAGACATTAACAATCTTCCCAACTTTCACGAAGTCATCGAACTCTTCAAGCTTATTGACAATAGCGGCAAACGAGCATCCAGTCATGCGGAAAATTTCTTCAAAGTACGGCGGATCATGCGCTTTAATGAAAGTGCGTATGATTTCGTCCTCGGTCATTGGTGGCTCGACTTTTGCAGCTATTTTTCTCCACCTTTTGGCATAAGTCTTGTGATCCTCAGAGGGTTTTCTTTTTGTTCCTTCCAGCATGGTTCGTGTCGGAGCCAGCTCGCAGTTATACTCGTATTGCCTTACAAAAGCATTTGACAAGTCAATCCAGGTCTTTACTTCTTCGGGCTTCAAATTTGAGTACCAGTCGAGGGCATCCCCCTCCAGACTTTCCGGGAACAACCTTAGAGGCAGGTTCTCGTCGTCTACAGGCTTCCCCAACTTGTTAGCAAATAGTCGGAGGTGTGTCTTGGGATTACCCGTCCCGTCATACTTGTTAAACTTAGGGGTTTTGAACCCTTCAGGCAACTGCACATTCGGAAAAAGGCAAAACTCATCGTAATCCAGGACTCCTTGCTTACTTAAACCCTGACTTTTCCTTATGAATTCGTCAAAACGATCGAGGCGCTTGAGCAACTTCACATCAACGGGAACAGAAGATTCTCCTACTCTGGTTTAGCTTGGACAGTGTGATCTGGTAGGAAAGGCTCTGCAGTAGTCTGGTAAAAAGCTTGTGGATTTAGAGGCATGTTTGTACCACCTTGAGGCTGAAATCCTTGCCCATAGGGAGGAGGATTTTGAGTATAAGTATATTGTGGGTGGAAAACTCCATCAAAAGTGGTTTGAATTGGAGGAATAACAAATGGTGGATTCCGGTTGTTTGATGAGCGCAAGCTCGGGCTGCACTCCGCTATTAACGAGCTCGTCGATCAGCTTCTTTTGGGCAGCCATTTTAGATGCCATTTCCCCAAATTTGGTGAGTAATTCAGTCAACTGAACCCCGGGACTTGTGGCTTCCGGATGGGTAGTTACGGCGGTCTTATCAGACGATCCTGGCCGAGTACTCATGTCTACACGATTCTTTTGGGCTTTACTACGGGATCGCGTTATGATGGGGCTTCGATGAGAAGCTATGTTTAAATATTACCTGAGAATTTTTGAAAGATTGCCTTTAGATTTAACCCTCGCTTAGTTATTCCAAAAAAATAAAGAAAAGGAAAAGAAAAAGACAAGAGTTAGTAAATATCCAAAGAATTCGGATGCATGTTCTATGGGGGAGCCCTTTTGTGCCAAGGGTAGGCCTAGCATGAAAATGCAATCCTCTGAGGTAAGCACTATACCATACCTGATGGATCTGATCAACTGATTGAGTGAAAAAATAATTTTACAAAATTTGACCAATTGGAGTGACGAGAGACATTTGTCAAAATGAGGACAACATCCGACTGGATTGATCACCTTTGATAGATACAAGAATTTACAAAAACGCACGGGTTTGACCTTGACGAACTTCCTATCAAAGAGATTAGAATTCGTTGACCAAATTTTTTCATTGAAGCACGGGTCAAAACCCCAACTGAACAAATGGCTGGATGCAATGGATGTTTTTCTCAAAATCGACTAGATTTTCCAATTTGAAATTCGACATTTAAGCCCTAATTGGTCAAACGGGTTGAATGAAATTGACCATTTATTTAAAATCAACCGAATTACCCTAAAAAGGGAAAGGGGTCAAATGAATTGAGTGAAATTTAAAACTTACTCAAAATTGACCGAATCATCCTAAAAATGGAACTTGATCGAATGAAATTGAGAATTTTATTCAAAATGGACCGGATCATCCTAAAAAATGAAATTGGTTAAATGAATTGAATGAAATCGAGAATTTATTCAAAATTGACCAGATCGCCCTAAAAGGGTAAACTGGTCAAATGAATCGGACGAAATTGATGATTTATCGAAAATCGACAAAATTTCCCTAACTAATCAAATGAATTGAATGACATTGGTGATTTATATTAAAAAATTGACTAAATTGCCCTAAAAATGAACAAATTGATAAAATGGATTGGATGAAATTGATGAAGGAAATGGTCCAATGGATTGAATGGAATTGGGAGCTTATTAAAAAAAATCAAGCTATCCACTGGTAGTTTCAAAAAATTATTACGATGCATTAGCCTATGAGCCTTCTAAAATCAAATTTTGGCCTCAATTTATTTATCGTCTCAATAAGAGGAATCATTTGTGAATTTCTTCAAATTAATGTCCTTTGCGCAAGGGATTTTTACCAACTTTGATAAAATGACCAAAAAGTGATTATTAGACGCTCATATTCCAAAAATCGCTCTTATGAAAACGATCGGATCCTACCTTACCTTGTGCACTACCCCTTTGGATGGTACAAAATGTAAACGTGCAAGTCTCCTTGGATTAAGTATCCGAGACACAAGGTGGCTTATTCCTAACACGGGATCCCCTAAATGGCATTCCCTTCTAGGGTTTATGCATGATGCCAGTTTATTAAAGCAGTAAATATGTGACAAATATGGCCTAAAGGACATAAATAATGCATCGAGGGGAAAAGGTCTAAAAATGAAATGTACTTATTGAAAATTTAGTGTAATGACTGAAATTTAAACATGCGAATTATCTAGTGGGTAGGTCACTAAAAGAGTGCCAAAGAGGCCTCTTATTGCTAAGGCACATGAATGCAGGCCAAGAAAACAAGAAATGGTTAGTGCAATTGATAGTACACATAACATATTGGGAGCAATTAAGAAAAGAGATACAATAAAAACAAGAAAAAGGGGTGGAACCCCTTCCCTCGTGCCTAATGTGCTTAAAAAGGGTGAGGCTGACTCTAACCTAGGAAAACTCTAACATGGATGCATGAGGCTGGGGTTCGCTAATGCAACTAGACTCGATAAAGTTTAAAAAGGTTCCCAAGCCTTCAGACCTAAGGGAATGGGTCATCAATCCCAAGACCCTCGATCGGTGGCTCGAGCGGTCCCCTAGGTATTGCTATGGGCGCAGAGCACACCATCCACATACCTAGACAAAACAATTTCTAGTCCTATAAGGCGGTGTGGGAAAGAGCCCACGAAAAATAAAATAAAAATGGGATAACAGTAAATAAATGTGCACGTATGAAGTGTTCCCTATTTTGAGGGAAAGGGTTAAGAACCAACACGAGACTCTAAAGGTGACACCTCCTCCCAAATGCAATGCAAAGCGTGAGATAAAACAAATAAAACATACATCCAAGCAACCAATCATACATACGTGAGTGAGGGAGTAGTTTGATACGCGCGAAATGCAAAAAATCCTAAAATGGAAAATGCAACCCTAATATCCAAATGCTATGCATAAAAAGGGTGAAAACGAAAAAAAAATGGCTAGATCAAATGCTCGGACCCACTTAGGAAATCCCCAGTGGAGTCGCCAAACTGTCGCGCCCCACTTTTTGAATGGTGAGGAAGTAGTGTGTGAAATATGTATGTGAACGTGTGCGAAAGTGAAAATAAAGGCCGTGGGATTGTGAAATGCGACGGTTTGGCCAAATAAAGTTCAAAAAGGGTTTTTGGATGAAAAATGGAGTCGCCACTTGGTATGGAGTTAGGGTGTACCAAGTCACCCAAAAATGATTTTTTGTTTTGTTTTTGAAAGAAAAAGTAAGCAAACCCTTTTAAAGAACTTTTAGGTCTACGCAACCAACGAGAGGGATCGGGGGTCACTTTGATAAGGGAGAAGGTAAAGGCAACGCCTAAGGCACTCCCTTACCCTAGCTAAAGCTAGTTGGGTGACTTAGCCCCTACTTTTCCTAATTTTTCTACCCAAGGTACGTATCGCATGTTGGATATGACTAATGGATGCGAAAAGGAAAGAAAAATGCAATCCTAAACCTAAAATGTTTCTCATGAAGCTTTTAGGTCCCAACCACATGAACTGTGGTGGCCAATAAGGATAGCTCTCATGGAAGTCGTGATTAATGCAAGTGAGGACTCAAGTGCAAGTGTGCAAGTGTGAGAAAATAAAGGTGCTTGTGTGTGCAAATGAATGAAAATAGGATATTAGATACGTATAAGTGCAATTTGAGTGCCATTTGTGAGGTAGAAAAATAAATGAGGGATAAAAAAAAGGTGATGAGAAAATGGATTGAGAAAAATCTAAGTAGTGAGAAAATGTGGCTAAAAGAGTGAGGAGGTGATATAAAAAGAATGCAAGTGTATGACCCTAAGGGAATGCATCAGGTCGGGCACGGGAAGGACTCCTAACTTTACGACTTTGATTTTCCCTTGGATTAAAAGGAAGAACTAGCGTGCTAAGGCTATTTTGTAGCCAAACTCGCTCGTTTCCCTTATCGAAAGGGGACTCTCAAGCAAATGTACCCTATAACTAGCATGAGGATGCAAAAAGCCTAAAATGAGGGGAAAAGGATTGGAGGAGCATGCCAAATGATAAAAAATTAAGAAAAATGCATGAAATGTAGTGAACATGCAAGTATGCACTAATGAAAGGGGGACGGCCTATTGGGTCTAGCGTTGGACTAGCCCTTTCTATGAATTCCTACTAGCGTTGGACTAGTGGAAACGGAATAATGAGCCACAACTAGCATTGGACTAGTGTGGTGACGTACATTCATCCATCACATTCATCTACGACTATAAAAAGCGAGTAGACATGCGAATCACCTATAAACACGTAGCACATAACACTTAGCATGCTCGACTAAATGCAACAGCCTAATAAAGCGGTAACACATAGCACATAGACAAGCAATAAAGCTAAGGAGCCTATTACATTTGCTAACTAAAACAAAAGGGGAAGGGGAAAATGGACAAAATTGCTCTCCAAGCCCTATTTATTACAAGCCAAGAGGTGTACACATACCCCATTAAATGAATAACTTAATAAAAGCAAAAGTAAACGAAATAAAGGAACTAAAGAAAGGCATGGAAAGCAAATTAGACATGCAATGTCTCACTTAGCACGTTGGGTCACATAGGAGAGACAAAAAAGGATAAAAGAAAGTATACCTCCCCCTTTTGTGGTGCTAATAAAGTGGACAAGACTTAACTTGGGCTATAGTCACCAAAGAAAAGATAACTTGGGCTAAAAACCATTAAAACAAGGGATTATTGCATCACTTTAATTAACAAAATTACATGGAATGAAAATAACACGAAATTGAAACACTTGAAACACCCAAATAGACTAAACAACCTATATTCAAAGGTCTAAAACAGACAAGAACCCAATTGAAACATTCTAGGAACTTTAAAGGTCCAAAAGCAAGAAAAGGTCAAGTAACCAACTTATTTAGGGAAATTAAAGAAAATAGGCAAACACAAGTTAGCAATTCCAGTGGCTCTCCTTGCTCTCTACCAGCCCTTTGCTCAGGTTTGTTGCTTCAGGTTGTAGCCTCCCCAGTTTTCCTCTCGTCTCTTTCTAAACCTCAAATTCTGGTTTTCCTTCTGTCTCCGACCCACTCTCAAAGATTGCCCTTTTCTTGCTCTCTCGACTGCAACTCCGAGCTCTCCTTTCCCTCGCTTACTCTCTCTTGCTTTTTTTTTCTTTTGCCCAGCCGTCACTTTCTATCTCTCCTCCATCCATTTTCTCTGCCGTTTCTTCTGTTTTTCTTTTATAGGGGAACCATAACCCCTAA
The DNA here is from genome assembly GCF_036785885.1 of Coffea arabica. Taxonomy (NCBI): domain Eukaryota; kingdom Viridiplantae; phylum Streptophyta; class Magnoliopsida; order Gentianales; family Rubiaceae; genus Coffea; species Coffea arabica. The sequence goes on from NC_092326.1 coordinate 15,819,103, forward strand.
ACCCTCACCTCAAAGGTGAGGATGAAGGGTTGGTTCCCCCTCTGTTTCTCAGCCATCCGATCTGCAGGAAGAGGGTGCCGTTCTCACGCTGCTGCATGCTGCTACTAATTTTTTTTTTAAACTAATAACTTAATACAAAATTGAAAAATGATATTAAGTAAAGAAAAACAATAATTTAGGAAACATCAGACAAAAATAAACAAACTAGAAATAATAAACAACAAAGTTGCAATTTTTCTTTTCTTTTCTTCATTTTTTCATTTTTCATCAATTTTCTTTTTTTTCTTCTTTTTTTTTCTTTTTTTTTTCAAGAAAACATTGAATTTGAATAAAAAACAACTAAAGCATATTTTTGAATGCTTTTTCCTTTTTTTTCCGAGAAGTTCTATGCTAAAAAAAAACTTAAAAATAAAACTAGAAAACTAAAACTAAAAAGTGAATAAAACTCACACGACAAATAAAAACTAAAAAACTAAATAGTAAATGAAATTACACTAAAATTTTGGTGTCTACAGTTGTATTATCTTGTTTGGTTATGAGCCCGTGAATATGGCGAAAAGATTTGCAGTAGCTGTTTTCCTTATCATTGTAGCTTAAAGCTGTTGCCTTTTGCTGTTATTTTGCATGACAAGTTTGTTAGGATTCCAAATCTGGTTGGTGTTGTTTATTTCGTTCCCAAGCTGTAATTTAGTAGCAAAGACGTTAACTTTGAAAGGAAAAATGATATTTACTTGGCCAGTTCATTTGAAAATACGCCTGAAGTCATATGTTGGATAAGTTGTGAAGGTCCCCAGTTTGTGCGTGTTTTCCATTCTGATTTTCATGCTGAAATCCAAAGGTCTTACATTTGCAAAGTTGGAAAATTGCTTGAGGATTTTGTTGGCTGAATTTAAATGGTATTTAACTGATTTTTGTGCATAAAAAGAAATCTGCTGCAACAAGCTCTAAGCTTTCGGCTTATTGCAGCAATACATGTGGACCGTTGTTGCTCCCTTTGGTTTGCTGAACTTGTGGTTTGGTTAACATGTTCCTTTTGTCTGTTGTTTGATTGTTATGTCATAAACATATCAGCTATCAATTAGTTTTGAACATGGGGGGAATGTTAACTATGCATTTAGTATCCATTTCTTGTCTAGGTTCAATGTCTGGAAGAGCTGAAGTTTCTTGCTGCATTTTAGTGGTTGTTCTCACTTTCTTGGCCTGGTTTCTCTCAGTTGATCAATGAGTGAGGATTATGTGGGTTGGGGCTGATGAGATAACAGGTTGTTAGAGTTTTTATACGGACCCAACCGCATGAAATGAGCTGCAAAGTTCACAGCAGAAATTCTGCTGCAGTTTTGTCTATTCGGCCAGACTGCATTTTTCTTCTTTTTGCTGTTGTTTTTGAACTACCATGGCTATGGCCGTTTAGTTTAGGAAATGTCCAGTCTTGTGTTACTTTGCATGAATACCTCTGAACTGGGTAAGGAAGAAATGAAACTGTTTGTTGCAGAAATTGTTTGTTTGTTGCCCAAGATCTGCATGCTTGAATGTCGAATTTCTGTGGTTTTGATATTTGAAACCATAGTTTTGCTGTTTGGTTGAGAAGCTGGACGTGTTTGGATGAAAAATTACATCTGATGAACACCACAAGTGTGACTAATCGTAGCTAAAAAAAATGCGAAAGTTTGTTATTTGATGCTTGCATGATCTTTTGTATGAATTTCTGATGTTTAAACATAAGGATCTTTTGTTGGAAAGTGAGATGAGTGCTTAATGACCGTGCTGTATTAGCTGTTTGAGACATTGAAATATTGTTTTGCTTGAGATAATGAATTGAAAAGCAAGCTATGGCTGGAATAGTGCAGAAAGCTCAAGAAATTGCTGAAACTTTGTTGCAGAAGCATATGTTTCGTAGGTTTGCATGCATGCATGCATGGGAAATGTCTTCAAAATTTCATTTTTTGATCCCCTAATACTTGTCTAATGCTGCTATGGCCCTATAAACTTTCAATTTCTTTCAATTGGGTCCTTAATTTAATTACAAATAGGACCCTAAACTTTGTTTTTCTTTAATTGTGACCTCAAATCTTTGTGATGATTATAATTTGACCCCAAGGCTTTGTTAATTTTTGTAATCAAGTCCTTTCTTCTTTTGGCTTCTCAAATGTGGATGGTCTACATGATTTAATTGATTCAATTTCATGTTTACTTTTATATTTTTGTGATTATTTCTTGATTAAAGTGATGCATTGACTCTTTTATTATTTTGGAGGGTAAATAAGTAATTTCACTCCATTGGGGCTTCAAATCAGGGGAGGTACACCCTATCCCTTATTTTCTTACTTTATTTGACCCTACGGGCCCTATGTGACTTTACGTGTTTAATTGCATACCTCTTGGATGTTTATTTATTTATTTATTTGCTTTATTGGCTTTAGCTTTGTATATCTACCATTTGAAAGGCACATTGAATGCCAATTTGTAATAGTTAGGTATTCCTTTAATTATTTATTTATGTATTTCCCCCTTTTAGATTGTAGTAGGGCCTCACCAAGTGTAATAGTTAGGGGTTTCTTTGCTTTATTCGCCTTGTGTGTTTCTGCATGCCTAGGTGTTATGTGTTTATCCGCTTTCTTAGGGTCTTGCATCTAGATATCATGCTTATATGTTATGTGCTATACGTGATTTATGTGTTTATATGCTTTTATTAGGTCTTACATGATTTATTTGATTGTAACCAATGTGTAACGCTACCACACTAGTCCAATGCTAGTTGTGGCCCTTTTGTTCCGATTTTCCACTAGTCCAATGCTAGTAAGAATTCATAGACATGGGCTAGTCCAACGCTAGACCCTTAGGAGCCCCTTGAGCGCTAGATCATATTTGTGTGGCTACATTACATTCTCATGCATATTTTTTCACCTTTTAGGGTTCTTACCATGTTGCATGATACTTTCTTATATAAGTACATCCTTTATCCCATATTCCCTTCTATTTATATCCCTTCCCCCATATTTTCTATTATATGTATATTCCTTACCCCTTTGTATGGAAACATGACATTAGACTTGCATTTCATATAAGCATTAGAACTAGGTTAGTTCATTTGCTTGATTAGATTAGGGAATAACCCATTGGATATGGGATATGGACGAGTTTGGCTTCCCTAGCCTTAGCACACTCGTATTCCCTCTATTAAAGGGAACATTGAGTCACGAACATTAGTCCCCCGCACCCGACATGATGCATTCCTCTAAGACATGTATATTTGTATAATTATTTTATTCTTTTTTTCTTAGAGTCTCATATTTTTGCATTATTCATGACCTCTCCAAAGAGTCATTATTGGGCATTACAATTAATGTGATTGGCACCATTCAAGATTTGAAGAGAAATTTTGCCCCCGATACCCTCCTAGGTCTAGGGTTTGCATTCATATAGTACATTCCAAATGTGATAAATTCTTTGGTTAAAACAAGAAAATCTTTGACTAAATCATGCAACTAGCCTTGGCTAGGTTGAAGGGATGCCTTGGATTTCATCCTTGCCTTCCCCTTCGTCAAATGTGACTCCCGAACCTTTTTCTTTGATTTACGTAGACTAGGAGTCGTTTAAAAGGGATTTTTTTCCACTTTTTCCTTTGAAAACTCATTTTAGGTGACTTGGTACACCTTAACTCTATACCAAGTGGCGACTCCATTTTTCATTCAATGAACCCTTTTTAAACTATATTTTGGGTCAAATCGTCGCATTTTTATGTCCTATTTAGACCCATATTTTCATTTTCTTTTTCAAATCAAAAATTCACTTTTTAAAACCATTTATTTATTTTTCTTATAAAAAATGGGGCGCGACAGAGAGTTAAAAGGGACATTCACGCAAAATATCCTGAACTATTCAGTAATCAATGTGAGAATTTCAAGGGCAAAATTCTTTAAGGGGGAGAGAGTGTGAGAACTCTCACTTTAAAATATAATTTCCCTAAACTACATGCCTTGTTCTAAGATTTAAACCACTCATTATATGCCCTAGTATTGCATTTTACATGTGTTACAACAATTCCCTTGTATTGACCCTCACTTTAAAACACAATTTTCTTATCTACACGCCTTATTCTAAGACTTAGATCACTTATAAGATGCCTTGCATCATATTCCCTATGTTTTATAACATTTCCCATGCATTACATTTCATTTCCTTTTATTTGAATTAAAACAATTTCTTGAGTTGGTTTTATAAAATTCACCACTTGTATTTTACCAAGTGTTCTTTTATTAGTGGTAGGGACTGTACATGAAGGATTAGAGGTGTTAAATATGTATTGGTACATTTGAAAAGGTTAAAATACCATTAGTCAAAGATTAAGGGAGAATTGGACAAGAATGGGGCCAAGTGGCAAAACCCTAGCCAAGTATTTTGTTTGACCCAAGATTAGAAGATTATTTAAACTAGCCTAAGCCATTTTTTCTCTCTTGTTGGCCAGCCCTCTTGAAGTTTAGAGAGAAAGAGAGAAACTCCATTTTCTTGCTTTCTAAACTTAGTTTGATCTTGAGAGAAAAATCAAAGAGAAAGCTCTTGAGTTAGTGAGAAACTTTCCTCCAACCTTAAGTGTTTGATTTAAGCTTGAAGCTCTCATTTTAGTGGATTGATTTGGTGATTCAAGTTACCTACAAGAGAGGTAAGTATTCTTTAAATGATGGTTTGATGGTGTTTTATCATGTACTTGAAGTTTTAATGGCAATATACAAGTTGTTTGGTTGAGATTTGGGGTTAATCTATTGAATTAAACAAGTAGAAGTTGAGTTAGTTTTTATGCCTACTAAGTGTATGATGAAATGTTTGGATCTTGTTCATGTTTCTTTATGAGGTATTAACATGTTTTAAACCTCTTTTGAGTTAGATCTACCACTTGATGTGTTGTTTAAATGGAAATCATGAAAGGGATGAAAGTTAGATGAACATGTAAACTTGTGGACTGTTTTCATCCTCTTGGCTGACCGGCATGAGAAGAAGGGGTTTCATCTTGATTTTTGTGGTTTATTTACACTTAATCATGTCTAAGAAACTTGGCTAGAGAATGGTTAAGCTCATGTGTGAATTGGAATAAAATTTGAGTAAGGAAAGTAGTGGCTTGGTTTGGTTTTCTTGAAGGCTAGGCTGCTATGGTTATTTATTTCATGTTGATGTGTTATATTTTGAACTCCAATGGTCCTAGGTGATGTGACCCCCTGTATATGAACATTTGAGGACTGATTTGGATGAATTTGGACTAAAACAAATAAAGATAGCACCAAGAACCAATGTAGTTTTGCTTGCGGTTAGGGCTGATCCAAGGTTGGAAAAACAGCCAATCGGTCCGAGATACTGGTACTGCTAAGAGGTGAACTAAAGTGTGTAATTGGTACCATTGGAAAGCCCTTTAAGTCTAGTTTCCAACGCCACTGACAGCACCTAATTCTGACCTTCCTATAGTGAGATGTAGCCGTTTTACCAAGACTGCGCGGGCGCAACTGTTTTACGCGCGAAGAACGATTTAACCTAGAATGAAACTTTTCTTTTGCCCAACTTTCATGCACTTATTGAACTTATTTTCTCATGAACTTTTACTACATTTTGGGCCTAATTTACATGATGAATTGAGTGACTTTAACTGCTCACTTGGTCTCTTAATGAGCCTACGATTGAGTGGGAAATGAACCTAATATGTTAACGATTTCACTCGTTGCCCTAAGATTGGGAAACGAATGTGGTCATAACTGAGATACTTGACGGTTGACTACTGCATTATTTGATAGGTGAGTGTTCCACTACCTGCTACCCGTTATGTGAAATATCTGAATATCTGAAATACTTGATTTATGACTGTTGGAGCCATATACTATTTTGATAAAATGGAGGCGAGTGTGTACTTTATCGCACTCGACCTCCCTTGTTTTCCAATGAGGCTCTGTATACTGTTATTATGAGATGAGATTTCGCTATATATATGACTGTGTTTGAGTTGTTTGGGTGATATCCCATCAACTACTGCTACTGTTTGGGTACCCAACCTCTTAGGTGAGTCGGTTGTATCGAGCCAGCAAGGGCTTGGTCGAGAAGGCCGATAAACCTTGGGGACTGATGTTTGGAGGTTCCTGGTGAAGTATAGCTGTTGAGCTTGCTTGTTGTGTTGCCTAGCACCACTAGTGGTAAAATTCTCGACTTGATCCTGTTTCTTTGGAATCTTAGATTCCTGGTATGCTCGAGTATTACCAAACTACTGTTTGTGGCATGCGGGCCTAGTAGGGGGTTGATTGGTGGACGGAGATTGGTGAAAGCAGTGTTCTACGGACTTGCATTCTATGAATATAAACGTTGACGAAGAGTCAACGGATCCAGTTATGATCAAGCTCCAGTGGTTATTGACTTTTGAAAGCCACCTGTATCCTTGAATTGAACTGTGATTAAATTACTGTCTTACTGTACGGAGTTTATTTGATTATTTTGTGACCTTATTTGACTATGTGTTTACTTGTTTTACTTGGAACCTCAATGGGCGTTAGCTCACCCCACTCCCTTTGTTTTCCTTAACAGATCGGGGATGGATTTGATCAAGAGCTTTCTTAGCTTTACATTGTTTTGGACATGTATTTGAGATTGTAACTTTTGCTTAAATAGACCTTACTTTTGACCCTTGTAAGTTTAAATCTATAAGTTCAACTCTTGTTATGTAAGTTGACTTTTGGCTATATGTATACTAAGCTTTTGGAGAATTGGTGAAGTGATTATGTTTTATTTAGGGTTACACTCCCTTGCATGGAAGATGTTTCGTCCGCCTCATTTGAGTTATTAGTACTTTGATCGACTGAGCCCCGGCGAGAGCTGGGTAGGCAGTCCGCTGATACATTAGGGTTCGCCCTAGAGAGAGGTGGGGCTGTCACAACCAGTCTGCAGGTGGAGGCCAAGGCTTTGTTGCTTAGACTGCAGTTATGTGTGCAACGAGGCTTCATGGATAGTCTGATTGTTGAATCAGATTCGTTGATGCTAGTCCGAATTCTATAGCAAAAGTCTCGTTGTCCATATTCCATCGGTGGGGAGGTGGAAAATATTTTGCACCTAGTTTGTGGAGGGTTTCAGGTCGTACACTGCTATAGGGAAGCTAACACGGTGGCAGATATGCTGTCGAATGTGGGCTGTGCCGATACCGATCAAGGGGTCTCTGTCTATGAAACCTTCGCGGGCTTGCCGTTCTTAGCTAGGGGAGCATATCATTTGGACAGACTTGCTTTTCCCCTCTTTCGTAGATTTAGGTCCTCACGTGTTGATTCCAACTTGTAACACCCTTCCTTTTGATTAAATAAATTTCCGAGAGTTTGATAAAAAAAGGTAATGCTTCAAATAAACAAGTGCAAACACTTTAGAACACTCACCACGTAGTTTGAAATTACTCTTCGGTGCTCGGACCCTCTTTTGATTCACCCTTAGCTCCTAAGATATTTGTCACTTATTAGACTACTTGTTAAATTCCCAAAAGTGATGCTTGAGTATTTTAATTGGTGAAATTAAGGATTTCAGTGGTTAAGTGGTAAGTATGACCTACATTTTATTATATAGACCGGAATTTAAGTCATGAGGATCACTTTACGAGTAAAACTCTTATAAGATAGTGTAAAAGGGGTATTTGGTCAAATTTGGTTAAATTTCTATCATAGTGTTGAAAGTTATAACATAAAATCCAAGAACTAGTTTTAGGATTACTCAAAACAGAATTTCTAGCATAGAGTGTTCATGTTTTCCATCTAAAGTTCATTATTTCCTTTTTTTAAATCTCCCAAAATCCAATCTACATTTTATCGTTATTCTTTATAGGTTGTTCTTGGTTCAAAGTCTGATTAAAATAGCCTAAAATTTTGAGAAAACAATTTGAACTCCTCAACTCCCCCCAGTCTGTCCAAACAGTCTTGCAAGCTCAACTAGCCCCAAGTTTCTTTTCCAAAGACTCGATATTTCTTTTCAAATCAATCTAGGTATAATATACAGAGCAAAATAGAGTACCATAGGGTAATTTTAACTATATTTGCATCAAGTTCAGTTCACAAGATGGAAGTGAAGCTTGGGAGAACACAACCAGTTATTTGGGTTTCAAAACTGAAATTCCAGCCATATATCTTCCAAGATTTTATTCAATCTACCAAGTTATCAACCTAATCCAATATGCAATCACATAAACACCAAAAGAAGGGCTAAAACTTTTCAAGCAATTTCAGTCTAAAACAAGAATTCCAGCTAGACTTCCATCGAACAAACTAACATTTGTCTCATAGTCATGCAGTCCTCGTGTAGCCATTTCAACCCCATTAATTGCATTTTCACCAAGTAAAACTAGCAGGCAGCACCAGTTAAGGATTATACTGAGCATATAACATGCTTTTTAGCTAGATTTCACCAAAATACCCACTCAAAATCAAAGGATTCACTATCGGCTAGGCTGGAAATTTCCAGCAGCCGTTCAACTTTCACTACTCAAATTCCATGCTCATAAGTCCAACCTTTCTCACTTTCTTTCAACCTTAATTCACCTGCCAACATGATTATAACATAGAGTGAAGTAATTTTCATGCATTTTCCAGAAAATTCAACCAAAAATTGCAACTAGAAACCAAAATTCATAGAGGAAGCTGGAAAAATTCTTCATTTCTTTCTCTTGGTCAAAGCTGAGAATTCCAGCAACATTACTCCATAATCTTCAATAAAGTTCCATCTTTTACTTACTTAAAACACTAAATATTCAGTATATACTCTATCCCACCTAAACTGAAACAAACAACATGTACCTTCAGCAAATAATTCCAGCAAAACAACAATAAATTTTATCCTCAGCAACATGCAAATTCCAGCAGTTCGACAGTAAGTACAAGACTATCTCCCTCATTTTTCTTCACTTTCCTCACTCCTAACTTAACATGCAGGGAGTAATTATCCTACTACAGAGCATCTTAAGTAATAATATCAGTTTACAACCAAGAAATCAAAGAGCAAAGCTGGACCTAGTCTTAAACTCCCTTTCGACCAGATTGAAAAGAAATTCTTGCAGCAACCAGTTATACGACATGAAACTCTTCAAACGTTTCTTCATTTATACTCAAATATTTCATACAGGATAAGACTAAGGTATTATACAACAAATCAAGCCTTAATGTAGAAGTTTGGAACCAGAGTTCATGAGAAAACCTGGAAGATTCTTTATTCCTTCTCGGCTGAAGCTGGAAAATTCTAGTGGCTATTTCTCAACATTTCTAGCTTAATCTTCAATTTTTCATGAGTTTTTATAGCTGAGCTTCTTATAAAACTTAAATTTAAACCTTTTGCATGCATTCCTAACATTGGTCCCCAAAAAAACATGAATAACAAGTTGCAATTCCAGCTTCATCTTCTCGGTTGCCATAGTTTTCCTTTTCAATTTTTAGTTAGTCACTAAACAACATTATTCTCAGGTACAACTAATTTTTCCTAGCTAAAATTTAACATGCAGCTTAAGAATTCAGTTATACCGAATAATTAAAAGATTATTGCAGTCATTTTACCTCTTTCTTTCCTCAGGTTCGACAGTTGCAAGCTGCCCAATTTCCTCCAAATTCTGCACCACCTCTCCCTTTTCCTTCCTTGCGTCACTTTCCCTACCTCAGGCAAAGCTGGTAAGTGAAGAAACTAGCCATATTTATTCCAAATTCTCTCTTTCTCTCGACTTTTGGAAGGAAGATGGTAGGTGGTGTGAGGACTTGCAAATTCGTTTATATTTTCTTATAATTTCCTTTATTCTTGAATAAGTTAATTTATAATTTCCTCAATACTATATTACTTGCCTTAGTAGGTATAATAAATAATCGCGTTGAGAGTTTTACTTTTACTTTTATAGTTAGTGTATGCTAGGGTTTTGGTGCTTTGTGGTAGTGTGATCAATTGGTGAGGTGTGTGTACTAAATTTGGTGGATAAAAGCAGGTATTAAATAGGAGGAAGTATGTGATTAAAAGTGCTAAGAATATATTTGGTGGAAGAGAGCACCATTTCCATGGTTTCTTGGAGCTTTGAGGTGACCGAAATTTCAGAGTTTCATCAACCAAGAGGTAGTAAATCATCCAACCTTTGAAACTTGATTTTTGTGAGTTAGATTGGACTTGGAAGCTTGTAGCTTCATGTGGGTAACTTTGGTTGGTTGAAAATCACTTGAGTGGGCTCTATGAAATCCCACAATGGACATGTTGGTATGATATAATGATTATGGTTGTTATTGTGAGGACTCGCAAAATTTACTTATTTAATCTCCTATTTCTAGCTTATTTAATTATTTATTTGGCCTTTTACTCCGAATATTATTTTCTAAGCTCTTGAGACCTAATTACATGGAAATATAGTTTCATTATATTTTTAAAGTGACTTGTTTCAAAAATTAATTTCCAAGAGCTCATTTAGTGAAAATAGTGAACACGTCTTTGGAAATCTTGACCGATTGAGAGTACTGTGAGAACCCGTAATTTTCATTTTCTAAGTTTTATTATTTTTCATGACTTGTTTTCTGCATTTTCGTGATTCGAAAATTTTTCTAGATAAATTTAAGGAGCAGATATAATTTTTAGATGATTTTTCTAGTATCGAATAGATTTTGAGAAATTAAGAGCAGATACCGGACGTGGGACCCACTAGTGCGAAAAGTCCGGAAAAATTCGGCCAACTAGATTAAGTTTTGGATACTGGAATTATTTTATCGGGTGTTAAGAGATAATTAGAGGAAGCTATTTGGATTGATGTGAGAGGGAACAAAGTGATAGACTTGCATTAAATTGGGTGACAAGTGTCACCATTTGATTGGGTTACCTTTAAGACTACTATTCCATGTCTTACCATTGACCAAATAAATCACAAAATTAACCAAAAATTGCACCATTTTCTCCTCTCAAGTGCCGGCCCTCTCTCTCAAAGGAAGAAAGAAAACCTCTTCAAGTTTTGGCTTCAATCTTGCTTCAATCATCAAAACCAACCATCCAACCTTGATTTTTCTCCATAAAACACCTTCAAGTAGTGGTGGTGAGTTGTTGTGTGAAGTTATTTGGAAGGTTAAGGTGACCCATAGCTCTTTCTCTCTTGTTTTAAAGGTAAGTTGTGAAGAACCACCCTCCTTCTTTAATTGATGCTCAAATCATGCTTAGTGGAAGTAGAAGATGCAAGTTTATGGATTAATTCTTGATTTGTGGTTGAATTGATGACTTTTTATTATTTTTGGGGAATTTTCTGTTTTAATTCAAGCATGATGGTGTGGCTCTCTATGATGTATGGAAATGATCTATAATGACTTAAGGAGGTGGGAAAAGTGATTAATTGCAACCAATTTCTATTTTGGAAGAAAATTGGAAAATCTAGGGTTCTTAAGGGTACATTCTGTCCGAATTTTTAGGTACTAGATAGAGGCCGAATTGGCCTTAGCTCAAAACATGAAAGTTGTAGGGAATGACATTTTAAAGGTGCCTACAAAATTTCAGATCATTTGGATTAGTGTAGAGTGAGATATGACGAAATTACTGTAGCTGTTCTGCTTTGATCAGAATGCGAAAACTGCGATAGTAATTGGCCATTTTGACTGGAATTGGTTTGGATTTTGGAGTTGGTGTCTTCTGATGAAATGTAGCTGGATGTCTTAGCTAACTTATGCCTTTGGAATTTCGGCATTTGGACTTGTATAGACTGAGTTATAGTAATTACAGTTTTGTGTGATTTGCAATCCTGTTTTGGGAATTCTGGTATAGTATTTTGCATATTTGACCTAGTTGTGTTAGGAACTGGATTGAAGGACCTTCTACATTATTGTAGCTCTGTTTCTTGGCTTCGAAATGGTGGGTCTTACACCCCCATCCGATAATTGTAGTGAGAGTTGTGCCATTACCGCAAAATGACGTCAAAACTGTATTTTTCCGGGCCAATGCTAGTTACATTTCCGAAATTTCTGGTTTCCTCTATTGTTTGTAAATGTTTATGGAACCTTATTGGGGTCATGTTTGGCCTTGGTTTATGACTCGTTATCGAGTCTCATTGTATTTGTTTGCATGTTTTTAGGGCGTGACGGTGGTGCACAACGTTGTTTTGACTAAAGTGTTTGAAACCACATTGTGCTAGCTTGGTGAGTGTACTACTCACTTATGTGCTATTACATGGCTTTGATCTTTGTACTTGAGATGTTGAATGTTGATTGATCCAAGTGAGAGTGTACTTTATCACTTTCACTTATTGTTTCGCATGTTATTGGAAAGTTATATGAAATGAAATACATGACTTCAAATATTATCCATGAGCTCAACCCCATTGGTTATTGATTGAATCGAGCCGGCGAGTGCTTGGTCGTGCCAATTAACGTGCCTTGGGGCAACATCATAGGGAATCTTGTAGTATGAGAGACTCTTGATTCCGGTTTACTCGAGTAATACCACAATGTAAGTGTTTGGATTTCGGGCCCGGTTGAGGAATGTTAGGAGGAAGGGAATGGAAGTTAAGAGGAGTCTACGGTTGGTTACCTTTCAGACATTGACGGAGAGTCAATGAGACCTGATCAAGAATTCAAACGAGGAAAAGGGCTCTTGAGAGCCACCCGTATCCTTTTATCCTCATTATTAATGTGTGGCTTTATTTATTTTGGTAAATTGAACTATTAAGCTTGATGTATCCATGAACTTGGTTGCTTGAGTTGTATTCTCACTGGGCAATTAGCTCACCCCGTTCCTTTTGTTTTCCTTACAGGAATATGACTCTTTTGGAATGAATTTTGATAAATGGTTGCCGAATGAACTAGATGAATGACTCTTTTGTATTGTATATAAAATGGGACCCTAAATGTATCATTAGGGCCGTTTTCACTTTTGTTTTGGCAAACCATATATGTAGTGACTTTTGTATCACTTTTAAACGTCATTTTGGTTTGTAAAGGCTAAATGTTATGTGGTATATGTAATTCGATGTTTGGTTGGGTTCGGACGAGTCGGTTACTATTCATGGCCGACTCCAGATTTCATTTTCTTTTATTTTGGGTTATTTTGCCCTTTTGCCTTATTTGCGTGCGCTATAAGTTCCGGAATGTGAAAGATCGCTCTATACTGCACCGTTAGTCCTGGCGAGAGCTGGGCAGGCAGTCCGCTAACCTCTTTGGTTCGCCTTAGGGGAAGGTGGGGCTGTCACAGGTGGTATCAGAGCCACTTCGCGTGGTCTCTGCGCGGAGTGAGCCTAGGGCCAAGTGGTGTTATGGTCCTGATTTCATGGAGATGTCTAAGTGCTCGTTTGAGCGTAAGTTATGAATGGGGCATGTTATAAGTGTAAAAATCTTTATTATGCAACTTGAGGAAGATAGATATGTATGTCGGGTAGGAATCTATAATATGGATGATTTACGCTTGGGACCGGCCGGCTCGAGTTGTGAATTATCTTAAATGGGATTCTTGCGCCCGGATACGAAAGAGACGAGAGTCTAGGTTAGAAAGAATGGGGCGAACTAGAAATTACGATTCTATGGATGACTTTATATGTACTTGACTGACTGTCCTGTATACATGTTGATACTGTTATGTGTTCTCTGTATATGTGTTATGTGTTTAAATGCACGACGAGGGAGTGGAGTAGTTATTTGTTCTTGTTTACTTGTTCCTGTTTCGGACTGCGAAAAGGAGGGGTTAGGTGCCCATTGCCCATTAACAGTATATTTATTTTGTGACCTAGATCGACTTAGATTGTATGGACGGCACACGTAGTGGACGGGGCCGTGGGCGCGGGAATAGGCAACCTACGCCAGACCGGGGTACTGGAGAAACCTCCTCTGGACCCCATCCTGAACCGAGAGTTGACCCTAATGTACAGATAGCTGCCGCTATGCAGCAAATGACAAACCTGTTGGCACAAGTGGTGCAGCAACAAGGCCAGAATCCAAACCCTAATCCTGGAAACCCTGGAAACCCTGGCAATCATGTTGAGAGCGAAGACAGAGCTCTGGAACGATTTCAAAAGTTTGCCCCACCCAAGTTCATCGGGGGACCTGATCCGGATGTTGCCGAAAGGTGGCTCGAAAAGATGGTCGATATTTTTGCCGCCCTGCACTATACCGAAGAACGGCAGGTGACTTTTGCCGTTTTCCAGCTAGAAGAGGCGGCCCGCTCCTGGTGGAATGTCATTCGGCAAAAATGGGAGAGGGAACAAACGCCCAGGACTTGGGTAAATTTTATGAGGGAGTTTAACGCGAAATTCTTCCCTCCTCTGGTTCAGGAAAGGAAGGAAGATGAGTTCATCCGACTCCGCCAAGGAGCTCAATCGGTGGCGGAATACGAGAGCCAGTTCACCCGCCTGTCCAAATTTGCGCCTGAGTTGATTGTGACGGAGCAACGGCGAGTTAGGCGTTTTATCCAGGGCCTAAACGTGGAGATTCAGAAGGACCTCGCAGTGGCTCAAATCAATGCTTTTAGCGAGGCCGTTGAGAAGGCCCAACGGGTAGAGAGTGCCAGATTGCAAGTAAGAAATTTCCAGGCGAAAAAGCGAGGATTTCCTGGAAATAATTCGGGGCAGGGGAATGAGAGTACCCCTTCCAAGTTTGGGCGAGGAATTGGGGAAGAAAGGGTACCGGGAGTGTCACGAGAGAGCCCGTCACGAGGCAGCCAGTTGGGGAGAGGCCAGAGAGGAGGCTCGGCTTCTGCAGCACGCGGACCTTGCGGGTATTGCGGAAAGTCGAATCATTCTGAAGACAATTGCTGGAAGAAAGGAGGCAAATGTCTGCGTTGTGGAAGCGCAGACCACAAGCTTGCTACCTGCCTACTTATGACGCAAGAAGGAAGGGGAGCTCAAACTATGTCAAAGACCAACACGGGACCGGATAAGGGGAATGGAACGAAACCTAAGGTAGCAGCTCGAGTGTATTCACTGGAGCCACAACAGGTCCCCGATTCTCCTGAGATTGAGGAAGGTACGATTACGGTATTTCTGCGGAAACATTAGTAGATCCCGGTGTTACTCATCCATTTGTCAGTCCCAATTCTGATGGACGAAATAGATATCACGCCTACCTGAAAGTAGTAATCCTTTGGGGAAAATCATCGTTCGAGTCTTGGTATGGTTTGTAAGGATCGCAGGGTTTGGGTAGGAGAGAGAATAGTGTTCGCGAAGAAAAAATCATGGGATAGAAAAGGCTACCTGGGAGGTGGAAAAAACAATACCCTGAGCTATTTGTGAACCATGGTGAGAAATTTCGAGGACGAAATTCTTTTAAGGGGGAGAGAGTGTGAGAACCCGTAATTTTCATTTTCTAAGTTTTATTATTTTTCATGACTTGTTTTCTGCATTTTCGTGATTCGAAAATTTTTCTAGATAAATTTAAGGAGCAGATATAATTTTTAGATGATTTTTCTAGTATCGAATAGATTTTGAGAAATTAAGAGCAGATACCGGACGTGGGACCCACTAGTGCGAAAAGTCCGGAAAAATTCGGCCAACTAGATTAAGTTTTGGATACTGGAATTATTTTATCGGGTGTTAAGAGATAATTAGAGGAAGCTATTTGGATTGATGTGAGAGGGAACAAAGTGATAGACTTGCATTAAATTGGGTGACAAGTGTCACCATTTGATTGGGTTACCTTTAAGACTACTATTCCATGTCTTACCATTGACCAAATAAATCACAAAATTAACCAAAAATTGCACCATTTTCTCCTCTCAAGTGCCGGCCCTCTCTCTCAAAGGAAGAAAGAAAACCTCTTCAAGTTTTGGCTTCAATCTTGCTTCAATCATCAAAACCAACCATCCAACCTTGATTTTTCTCCATAAAACACCTTCAAGTAGTGGTGGTGAGTTGTTGTGTGAAGTTATTTGGAAGGTTAAGGTGACCCATAGCTCTTTCTCTCTTGTTTTAAAGGTAAGTTGTGAAGAACCACCCTCCTTCTTTAATTGATGCTCAAATCATGCTTAGTGGAAGTAGAAGATGCAAGTTTATGGATTAATTCTTGATTTGTGGTTGAATTGATGACTTTTTATTATTTTTGGGGAATTTTCTGTTTTAATTCAAGCATGATGGTGTGGCTCTCTATGATGTATGGAAATGATCTATAATGACTTAAGGAGGTGGGAAAAGTGATTAATTGCAACCAATTTCTGTTTTGGAAGAAAATTGGAAAATCTAGGGTTCTTAAGGGTACATTCTGTCCGAATTTTTAGGTACTAGATAGAGGCCGAATTGGCCTTAGCTCAAAACATGAAAGTTGTAGGGAATGACATTTTAAAGGTGCCTACAAAATTTCAGATCATTTGGATTAGTGTAGAGTGAGATATGACGAAATTACTGTAGCTGTTCTGCTTTGATCAGAATGCGAAAACTGCGATAGTAATTGGCCATTTTGACTGGAATTGGTTTGGATTTTGGAGTTGGTGTCTTCTGATGAAATGTAGCTGGATGTCTTAGCTAACTTATGCCTTTGGAATTTCGGCATTTGGACTTGTATAGACTGAGTTATAGTAATTACAGTTTTGTGTGATTTGCAAACCTGTTTTGGGAATTCTGGTATAGTATTTTGCATATTTGACCTAGTTGTGTTAGGAACTGGATTGAAGGACCTTCTACATTGTTGTAGCTCTGTTTCTTGGCTTCGAAATGGTGGGTCTTACACCCCCATCCGATAATTGTAGTGAGAGTTGTGCCATTACCGCAAAATGACGTCAAAACTGTATTTTTCCGGGCCAATGCTAGTTACATTTCCGAAATTTCTGGTTTCCTCTATTGTTTGTAAATGTTTATGGAACCTTATTGGGGTCATGTTTGGCCTTGGTTTATGACTCGTTATCGAGTCTCATTGTATTTGTTTGCATGTTTTTAGGGCGTGACGGTGGTGCACAACGTTGTTTTGACTAAAGTGTTTGAAACCACATTGTGCTAGCTTGGTGAGTGTACTACTCACTTATGTGCTATTACATGGCTTTGATCTTTGTACTTGAGATGTTGAATGTTGATTGATCCAAGTGAGAGTGTACTTTATCACTTTCACTTATTGTTTCGCATGTTATTGGAAAGTTATATGAAATGAAATATATGACTTCAAATATTATCCATGAGCTCAACCCCATTGGTTATTGATTGAATCGAGCCGGCGAGTGCTTGGTCGTGCCAATTAACGTGCCTTGGGGCAACATCATAGGGAATCTTGTAGTATGAGAGACTCTTGATTCCGGTTTACTCGAGTAATACCACAATGTAAGTGTTTGGATTTCGGGCCCGGTTGAGGAATGTTAGGAGGAAGGGAATGGAAGTTAAGAGGAGTCTACGGTTGGTTACCTTTCAGACATTGACGGAGAGTCAATGAGACCTGATCAAGAATTCAAACGAGGAAAAGGGCTCTTGAGAGCCACCCGTATCCTTTTATCCTCATTATTAATGTGTGGCTTTATTTATTTTGGTAAATTGGACTATTAAGCTTGATGTATCCATGAACTTGGTTGCTTGAGTTGTATTCTCACTGGGCAATTAGCTCACCCCGTTCCTTTTGTTTTCCTTACAGGAATTTGACTCTTTTGGAATGAATTTTGATAAATGGTTGCCGAATGAACTAGATGAATGACTCTTTTGTATTGTATATAAAATGGGACCCTAAATGTATCATTAGGGCCGTTTTCACTTTTGTTTTGGCAAACCATATATGTAGTGACTTTTGTATCACTTTTAAACGTCATTTTGGTTTGTAAAGGCTAAATGTTATGTGGTATATGTAATTCGATGTTTGGTTGGGTTCGGACGAGTCGGTTACTATTCATGGCCGACTCCAGATTTCATTTTCTTTTATTTTGGGTTATTTTGCCCTTTTGCCTTATTTGCGCGCGCTATAAGTTCCGGAATGTGAAAGATCGCTCTATACTGCACCGTTAGTCCTGGCGAGCGCGTTATCGCGCTTAAATTGGAGATACGCGTTTTCACACGCGCGATTTAAATTTAGGAACTTTAGACCCTTATTTTGGGACAAGTAAGAGTGAATAATATTTATATGAATAAAAGTGCATTAGAGGTTTAGTGCACTAGTGAAACAAACGCGAGAGGAATTGAGCACGAAACACGCGCGAGTGCGTGCTGTAGTAGAGTTGACTTTTGCACAAATGGGCCACACACTTGAAGCTTCTCTTGGAAGCTAAAATCCGATCACTCTCTTCTCTCTCCTCTCACCATTTCAGCCAGCCATCTCTCTCTCTCAAACCACCATTGCTCTCTCAATTTTTACTTCACAAAACCTCACCAAATCTTTACTCAAATCCTACCAAAATTTCACCACACTTAGCTTAACACTTGAGGAGTATTTTGAGCTGCGAAAGGGAGCTGAAAAGCCACGGTTTTCTGGAGCAAAGAGTGACCAAAATTCTGCTCTTGAACCTCCAACCAAGTGAGTGATGATCCAACCTTAGAAACTTGTCATTTGGAGGTTATCTTACCTAGTTAAGTTCATTTATGCCATTGGTTAGCTTTGTTTATGGTGTAAAATGAAATGGGTGGGCTCTATGAACTCCCACCTTTGTCTTGAGAGCTGATCTCATGCTTGATGATGGATTTAATGTTGGTTTAGTGCTCAAAATGGTAGATTTATGGTGTATAACTAGTAGAAACTTCAAGGAGTGCATGGAGTAAAAAGTTCCGATTTTGCCCCTGCTTTGATCGTACCCTTTTCTGCAGAATTTTGAGGGTTTAATGGCTTGTATATGATGTTTATATGTTGTATAGTTGGTGTACAAAATTTTATTAAAAAATATTGAGGTTTGATTGGTCAAATGAATTATTTTCGTGAAGCTAGTGAACCTGGGAACTGTTCCCGTAATGCTCAGACAGTTTGCTTGTTTCGTTCATAACTCTGTACTCCGATGTCGAAATTGAGTACCATTGGTGGCATTTGAAACTAGACGTTCCCAGCTTTCCATTGGTACCAAATTCACATTCTGGTTCTACTTGAGTGAGCCACACCATTCGTTTGAAAATCACTGCCCTGTTTCGTTGCTCTCCAGGGGACAGGACAGAAATTACTTCTTGATGCTCAAAAACGAGCTGTTTGTGAATGGAATTTGAAAATGGTTTCTTCTAAGAAAATTCAGCTTTATGAGAGATCTTTGCAATGCCATAAACCATGCACAATTCCAAGTTGAATTGAGTGAGTTGTGGCCAAAGTTTGAAACTGCTACAGTGATAGAATTTTCCACTTGGACAGATTTGTAACTAACAATGATTTGGGACTTGTTTTTCGAAGCTTCTTGGTATAAATCACCCATAAAATGCACCTTGGACATATTTTAGACATTTCTTACTGAAATGGACCATGTTTGAAATGTGCCCTGGCCAAACATTTGAAAAACGGCAAAACGGAAGTTCAAAGGCAACTTAGCCTTAGAATTTCTTGTGGTTTCATTAACCGACTTCCCGTGCATATTTTTCTATAAAATTTGGTAGAGGAATAACCCTTATATGGTCATATGTACATACCAAATTTGGTGCTATTCTGAGGTCGTTTTGATGTTCAATCAAACTTCCAAAGTTCATGATTTAAGTTTGAAAACCCTTGTTTAACAAGGAAATTTTGGTAACTTTGGGTCACCATATCTTGGTGCTCGGAACTCCATTTCTCATTTTGCTTGTTTTGTTATACTCTTGGATTGAAACACTAATTGATTTCCAAATTTCAAAGGTTAGTTCAAAACAAGTGAATTTTGCCGAATTTTCAAGATTGGCCAAAAACCAACTTAAATCTGTCTTGGTAATTCAAGTTACCAACTTTGAGCCAAAATTTGAGTGCCTTTCACTTACATTCGTGGAAGAGTGTCTTCTAAGAACTTTTAGTACTTTCAAAGAGGTTTCCAATGGTATCAATTTTTCCAATTTTTGACATGTAGAATGTGAGATACGATTTTTCAAAGTATCGTATCAAACCTGAAAATTTTTCGAATTCCAAGGGAAGGGAGTTTTCAAGTACTCCTTATTCCTTCGATATTACTTGAACATTTTATACTTGATTTCCAAAATGAAAACTCGATTGCTCATGTACTTTAAGATACTCCTCTTGAACCTCGATTTACGAGTAATTGAGGTTCATTTTCATAAGATTTCCTTAGATTGCACTAGCGTACAATTTTCCTCGATAATTAGAGATTCGTAGTGATATTGAGTGGTACTTGATATTGTTTGCTCAGGCACTCGAGGGAATCTCCAAGAGGAACTCGGAGCGGACGCCTAAATGCTTGTTGAGAACCATTCGCTTATTTTGGATTAGGTGAGTGTTCCATATAGGAATACGAAATTGAATAAGTCTAGGACATGCTTATTCCATGATTATTAAGTGTTAAGTACTATGTGTTAAGTTTACATACTCATGCCTATTTAAGGAATGTATACTTGCATTGTATATCTACATGAATTGGTTAAATGATTAACCATATCAAATGACCATATGAACTCGATACATGCTTAACTTGCTAGATTGCTTGCTTAGCCTACTCGGTTTTGAAAAATGGAGTCGAGTGTGTAATTTATCGCACTCGTTCTTTGAGATGAATAACTCATGCTTGGAAATGCTCGAATAACATGACATGGTATGCTATGGTTGCATACGTCGTTAGAGTGAATCTCCTCGACTCTCACATGGTAAAAATGGGATAACGGTCAATGATGGCCTATTCATATGGCAAATGCCTGTCAAATAACCGTCACTACTCAACCGTTAACCGTTAACCGTCAACCGTTAACCGTTAGCCGTGAACCGTTTACCAACCCACATGACTACCTGATTACTTGACTATTTGCTCACATGATTTCCAATCTACATGACTATTCGGTATCCGTGAATTACATGCTCCCACGAAATTAACTTGTATTACTTACGTGCTAAGTATCCACTTGATTACTTGATTATCATGAATCACATGTTATATGAAGCTGTCCATCATTGTTAGGCGAGTGTGTACTTTACCTCACTTGACTTACTCAAATGATGAATTTTACCTTCTGTCGAATTACTTGGTTACCTGTGCATGTTGTAAGCTCTAAGCTGAATTTGGGCCCTACCCTTGGTTACTGACCTACTCGAGCCAGGACTGGACTCGGTCGGGTAGGTTGGAACCCTGGGCCACCGTTTTGGTATACTCGAGTATTACTACTGGAGGGATAAGGTGATGGCCAGTCAAACCGAGGGGATCTGGAAGTCATAAGATGCAGATGACCGACAGAGTTCCACTGGAACACCGTATCCTACCGTATATGTTTACCTTGTATCATGATAATTGTTTCATGCTAAAATGTCAACATGAAATCCTGAGCCATGCCTGTGATATGCTCCCTACCTGTTACCTGTCTAATATATTCATATCATAATACCTATTTCATGTTAATGCTCCATACCTGTAACATGCTTAATTACTCGCATCTGTAATAAGCTCCAATCACTCGTGAACTATACATGCCAATGTCTTGAACCATGATAACTGTCTCATGATAAATGTCTCATATCATGATAAATGTCTCAAATTACCGGTATAATGATTATCATCTCATGATAACACACTATTGTGTAACCTTTAACCATGCGTATGATATGCCCAACTTACTTGATTTATTTGAATTATTAGAGTGTCTTGGAAGCTCACTGGGCTGTGTAGCTCATCCCACGTTGTGGTTTTCTTTTACAGGGTTCGAGACCAAGGGTGCTCGTGAGTAGTACTAGATTATTTTCTTTTGAAGACTTTAAGTTATATTATAACGGATGGTTATTGTACCCTTTTCCGTTGGGTTGTATTTAACCTTGAAAGCTGCATAATTGTAAGTGTGAGATATTTGAAGTACTTTAATTATGTATTGAAGTTACTTAAAGTATTTCAAAATTTTGAATGATGGATTGTAGTGAGTCCTGGCGAGAGTTGGGCAGGTGTCCCGCGGATACCCTTTGGTTTGCCTTAGGGAGAAGTGGGGGCGTCACAGTTATTTATGTTGATTAAGTGTTAAACAAGTAGATATAAGTTGGAAAAGTGGAAAGAAAATCAAAGGAAAGTTGCATGAGAAGCTTAGCCAATTCTGCCCTGTTTTTGCAGAGCCTTTGGTTCAATTTTTTTTGTGGTCAAATGACCTTGAATTTGTTGTAGATATGTTGTATAGGTTGTGTGGAAAGTTTCCAGCAAAAATTACTTGATTTGGTTGAAAACAAAGTTGAGTTTTGGACAAGAACATAACTGGAAATCGCGTAATAGGGGTCTCCTAGCAGTGATTTTTGATTGAGCATGTCTCTCTGCTCGGATGTCAAAATCAAGTGCCATTTGTGGTATGTGAAATGGCTGAGTTATGGCCAAATTACAGAACCGCACTAGTGATAAAAAACCCTAATTGTGGCTAGCCGAATGGCTCTGCTCGAATTGGGACTTGTTATTTTGCAAATTTTGATGTCAATCATCCACCAAATGTGTATTAGATGTTTCTTGGACTTTTTTTTTCATAAATGAGCCAGATTTGAGTCATTTTTGTTGGACAAAATGTTTGAAAAAGGAAGAAGAAAGCAAAAGACAGATTGGTCTTGGGATTTTCTTGAATTTTGGTAGTTCGGTACACTACCTTCCCATGTGAATTTTCAAGTGAAATTTGGTAGAGAAGTAGTCCTCATATGGAATTTGAGTTGTATTAATTTTGATGTCAATCCAAGACCATTTCGATGCCCAAATGATGGTCCACAGTCGTTTTTCCAAATCTGGAAAATGTGCAATCTATCTTTATTTTTAGCTAAGTTTGGACTGCTATATCTTGATGCCCAAAACTCCGATTTTAGTTCTGTTTATTGTGTTTTAAACTTTGATTGTAACTCTAATTGATTTTCAAATTTTAGAGGCTAGTTCACATTTTGTGAATTTTTCCAAATTTTCAAAATTTGCTGAAAACCAACCCTGAATCTGTCTTGGAAGTGCAAGTTAGTAGTTTTAAACCAAAATTTGAGTATCTTCCAT
Organism: Coffea arabica; assembly: GCF_036785885.1. Taxonomy (NCBI): domain Eukaryota; kingdom Viridiplantae; phylum Streptophyta; class Magnoliopsida; order Gentianales; family Rubiaceae; genus Coffea; species Coffea arabica. Next base: position 15,842,077 of record NC_092326.1, read on the forward strand.
TTAGAATCACGGAAAAGTGTCTTCTAGGAACGTTTAGTACTTTGGAATTATTTTCCAACAGTACCAAGTGTTCCAATTTTGGACCAACGGAGTGTAAGATACGATTTTTCAAAGATTGCACCTCAAATCTAAAATTTTTGAACTTGATGAGAAATGAGTTTTTGGAAACTTTTATCTACCCTTTGTTAATGATTGATCGTTTTTAACCCGATTTCGTGAAGGAAATTAGTTTTTCTTGTGTTAATGAATCCTCACTTTTAAACCTTTGCGTTGAGTGGTTAAGGTTCGTGTTTGAGGTATCAACTAGTCAAATTAAGTGTGCCTTCTTTCTTGATTAATACGTGAAGGAAATTAGTTTTTCTTGTGTTAATGAATACTCACTTTTGAACCTTTGTGTTGAGTGGTTAAGGTTCGTGTTTCAGGTATCAACTAGTCAAATTAAGTGTGCCTTCTTTCTTGATTAATACGTGGTTGTGAGTGAGAAATATTTGTGAATTGTCCAGGAGCTCAAGGAGATTTCGAAGGGAATCTCGGTGCGGACACCTAAAGCTTTGTTTGCTCACTTATTTTGAATCGGTAAGTGTCAAATGCATGACTTATTGTATTTACTTGATTTATCTGCTTATATACATGAATATCATTTGGTGAGACGAGGGTGTACTTTATCACACTTGCTCTCTTTTACTCAAACTTTACTTGCATTAAGCGTGATTTTCAAAGTCGATTGGAGTGAATCTTGTGAGGACTCGTTAAATCCCTTATATTTTTCTTAAAATTCCCTTTTATTTGGCATTTATTACATTTTTAAAAGCCTTACTACTCATTCACCCCATAATAAGTGCAAACAAACATAGAATCAAGGGTTTTTCCGTTTGTTTTCTTGTTAGCGTAAATTAGAATTTTTACGTTTTTTCGTAGTATGAGTAATCGGTACGGAGTGTGTACTAAATTTGGTGATTAAGAGTGAGTTTTAGATGAAAAAATAATGTGTGATTAGAAGAAATAATAATAAGTTAGTGAATGGTAAGTAAAAACCCCAGTACGTGCGAAATAAGGAAAATTGGGTTGAACCGATATGTATCATTCGTTACCGATTGGGTGTACCACTTGCACCTGACTTTATTACCTTAATCTCCTCACTTTATTTCAGTTAATTAACTCTAAATATCTCTTGTGTGAGGCCCCAGTTCGTTCTACGTTGATATAATCATTAATTGGGCGGTAACGTTTGGTTTTGGGAGTATTTCGAAAACCCTAAGTAGGGATTAAGATTTAAACCCTCAGTTCCGGTTAAGATTGAAAACCCGTTTTCCTACATTTTCTTTATTAGAAAATTCCCCAGATAATTTTTATTGAGTAACTAGAGTTTTTAGATGATTTTTCTAGGATTAGTTAGTTTTTGAGAAATTAAGAACGTATATCGGACGTGGGACCCACTAGTGCGAAAAGTTCGAAAAAATTCGGCCGATTAGGTTAAGTTTCGGATACTGGGTTTAATTTACCGGGTGTTAAGAGATAAGTAGAGATTGCAATTTGGATTGATATGAGAGAGAAAAGTTAGGTTGATATTTAATAAAAGGTGACAAGTGTCACCATAAGATTTAATCTTACCATAAGACCACTATTCACTTTTTTCTATTTTGACCAAATGAATCACCAAAAATAACCAAAAATTCCTCATTCTTTTCTCCCTCTTGGCCGACTCTCTCTCCAAGCAAAAGAAGAAAAACCTCTCTCAATTCCTTGCTCTAATCTTGCCCAAATCAACAACTTAACCGTTTAATCTTGAACTTACTCCATAAAACCTCTCCTATTAGTGTTAGTAAGTTGTTTAGTGAAGCTTTTTGGAAGAGCTAAGGTGACCAACATCTTCCTCTCTCTTGTTTCTTGGTAAGTGAGGCTTGAACCACCCTACTACACCTAATGATGCTTATGTTATGCTTATTGGTGATTCAAGTGCTGAAATTTCTGGTTTTTATCTTGGTTTGGAGTGATTTGGTGAAGTTTTCTATTTTATGATGATTTTTCTGGTTTAATTGGATTATGATGGTGTGGTTGTTTATGATGATTGGAAATGGTATATAATGATTCTAGAGGGTGGAAAAAGTGGAAGATTTCAAGTAATTTCTGTTTTGGAAGAAATCTGGAAAAATTAGGGTTCTTGGTTCTTCATTCTGTCCGAAAATTTTGGTCATAGATAGAGGCCGAATTGGCCTTGGCTTGAAACATAAAAGTTGTAGGTAATGACATTTTATAGGTGCCTGTAAAATTTCAGGTCAATCGGAGTAGCGTAGAGTGAGAAAAGTCGAATTTACCCTTGCTATTCTGGTTTTGGCCGAATGTAAGAACTGCGATTGTAATTGGTTGTTTTGGTTGGGATTGCTTCTGAATTGGTTGTTATGGTCTTCTGATGAAATGTAGCCTTAAATCTTAGCTTTCATATGGCTTTGGAATCTCAGAATTTGGACTTAGGTAGCCTGTTTTATGATGTTTGTGCTAGAATACATTTTGTGAATCTGTTTTTACGATGCTGGTGTAGTATCTTGCATTTTTGACCTAGTTACACTCGAAACTGGATTGAGTGGCCTTCTTCAACATTGTAGCCTCTTAGGTCCTGAATCTAATTGTAAAATTTCAGGTCAAACGGATTAGTGTATCCTGAGTTATGGACAAAACCATCAGGCCTGTTTTAGACGTTCGTTTGTGTACGTTTTGAATTTCAGTTTCTGACCGTTGATTTTTCCGTATTGATCCCATTCGATCTGGGTGTCGACTCCTTCATAAGAAATTTAGATCTTGGTCTCCGCTTCGAAACGGTATAAAGTACGTTGGAATCCGAGTTCCGTAGCTTCTGTTATGACCCAAACAATATAGATCGTCAGAACTGCCTTGTATCTGGACAGTTCTGACGGGTATTTTGGCACTCGATTTTCGTTCTATTCTGAGTGGATTCAGATCTTGGCCAAAACATCAAAGTTTTAACCTTATGTTTCAGCTTTCTAACGCCTCTGGAATTTCTTGATTTCGATTTCTGAGCCGTGAGTTACGGCCTTGCAAACAGGGCCTGTTTGGTAAACCGCAATGAAACAGCTGGCACTGTTTCGTGCATTTTTGACCTATACCTATTGAGATCTGGGTTGAGATACCTAAATTAAAGTTGTAGCTCTTCCTTTTAGCTTCGAAACGGTGTCTCACCCACCTTGATCCGACACTCCTAGCCTAACTTTTGACCAAAACGGTTTGAGATGGCAGATCTGGCCGTCCCGTTTGCCGTTTCCGCACTGGCGCGTGCCAATTTTGCCGTTTTGCTTGTTTTAAGTACGTTAGTAGCCGTTTGTGATATATTATGACACAATCTTCTATTTCAGACAGTGGTGAGCTAGGCGGAGCCGGTGGGGCCCACTACTAGCGAACACGCGCGAAGCGATTTTGCTTTAGTACTACTTTTGTATTTTGGGTAAGTATTCAGGCCAGTTTGGTGTGTTTTCTTTGCTATGTGTTTGATATATGTGAAAAGGGCACTTAGGCGAGGGTGTACTTTATCGCACTCGACCTAAACCCTAATTTGAATGTATAATTGTACTTGGCATATGTATATGAACCTTTTGGAACCAAAACCCTTGAGCTTGCGGCTCGGGGCGACTTTCGAATAAAGTTTGTGAAGTTTGCAAAGTTTGTGATTTTGAATAATTTTATGAAGTTTGTGAGTTTGGGGCGAACTCTTGACCTGGTTGGACTATTCGAGCCGGTTCGGGCTTGGTCGAAGGCAGTCCAACTTAGTCTGAGGTCACCAAGTTTGTAGGTTCATGTTATGAACCAATTTTGTGAATCCGGTTCACCGAGAAGGTGACCAAGTTTGTGACCCGAGCTTGTGACTCAAGCTCAAGTTTGTGATTTCGTTCGCCCGGGCAAGTTTGTGAGGTGACTGGCCAGTGAGGGTGATAAGGTGTCGGTGGGTGCACAAGTGAAGTTCTACGGACTATTATTTGTGGTCGACGGAGTGTCGGCAGGAGATCATGCATGGCACATGAATTGGCTTTGGAGCCACCCGTATCCTTATTATATGATGTTGTTCTTTTCTGCTTTTGCTTTACTCTTATTGTGTAACTGTTATGTGAAATTTATGCTTTCGCCCCTGTTTACTTACTAAGCATATAGCTTACCCCATTCCTTTTGTTTTCCTTAGCAGGGGCCGACGCGGGGACTTTTGGCTCGTATACTAGTATAGTTAGTTTGGCTTGTAATAGTTGAACAGTTAGGATGTTTGTTTTTGTTTTGGTGGTTTGACTCGATACTTTTGGAGAATGTAATTATAACTCTTTTGGGATTGTATATATTGTATTTAGTGCTCTTTCGAACTTTAAGTTTTGAGTTCTGGCGCGAGCTAGGCAGGCGGCCCGCCGATACCCTTGGGTTCGCCCTTGGGAGAAGTGGGGTCGTCACAGTTGGTATCAGAGCTTAGGCTTCAGATCTCTGTAGTGTATCCTAAGCTGAAAGTTTAGGATGCCGGAATGTGGGATTTGATTTTATTTGAAAGTTAAGCAATTGAGGGATAAAACCTATAGCTGCTTCGCGGGGTGAGCCTGGATGAAGTGGTGAATAAGTATGAAGGACTAGATGCTCGGTCAAGCATGAGTTATGGATCATAAATGTTATAGGCCTTAAATCTTTCTCATGGTATCTGAGGACCATAGGTAGGTTCGTCAGGTAGGAATTTCGATTGTAGATAGTTTACTCTTGGGACTGCAGCTTGAGATGTGAATTATCTTATTTCGGATTCTTGTGCCTGAGTACTCCAGAGTTGAGGCACTGCTAAGTACTTGAGATTTGCATTTTGGGGAACATGAACAAGCTTTGTCTGGCTAGAGTGAGTACAAGAGATCAACGGGCACTTTGGGAAGTGGAGTAAGAAACCGGACGAGTGTGGTTTTCACTGAGTGTGGGACGACAAGTCGCGTTTCTTTCATTTGCCCTTGTATTGTCCCTACATGTCATTT